>NW_008661310.1:0-1644 GCF_000695815.1 Acanthisitta chloris
TCCCCATCCCTGGAGGTTCTCAAGATGTGACACTCTGTGCCATGGTTTGGTGCCCACAGTAGGGTTGGACTCGTTGATCTTTGAGGTCTCTTCCAACCCGGTCGCTTCTCCGATTCCATGATCAGAGCACACAGAGAGGATGACAGGATGCTGTGGGTTGGATCCAACCCCACCATTCCTGTCCTGCTGGAACTCCTTTCTCCCCTTCCTTTTCCCCACAGGACTTCAAAGAGCAAATCATCCACCACGTGGCCACCATCATCCTCATCAGCTTCTCCTGGTTCGCCAACTACATCCGCGCTGGGACGCTCATCATGGCCCTGCACGACTCCTCGGATTATCTGCTGGAGGTATTTCCTTCCTGTGCCCCCAGAGCTTCACCCCATGTCCTGTGTCCCCTCCTGTCTCACCCCTCTCTGTCCCCCCAGTCTGCCAAGATGTTTAACTACGCTGGCTGGAGAAACACCTGCAACAACATCTTCATCGTCTTCGCTGCTGTTTTCATCATCACCCGTTTGGTCATCTTACCCTTCTGGTGAGCTCCAGTGGGGAATGAGTGGAGAAACTGAGGCACAGGGTGGGGGAAGATTTATGGAAAGGTAAAATCTGGTTTTTGGCCTTCATGGGAATGTTTTTTTTTTTCCTGCTAGGATCATGCACTGCACGGTGTTTTATCCGTTGGATCTCTACCCTGCTTTTTTTGGCTACTACTTCTTCAATTTCATGATGGTGGTGCTGCAGTCGCTGCACATCTTCTGGGCCTACCTCATCATCCGTATGGCCCAGAAGTTCATAACTGGAAAGGTGAGAGGAGATGTGGGAATGTTGGCATGGAGTCAAGGGAATGGAGGAAGTGCATGGAATTGGCAGAGGAGATTCCCAAGTGTCTCATCTTCCCAGATCTTGGAGAACCCAACAACCATATCATGGTGGTGGGGAAGAAATGGAGGCCTGGCAGGAAAAATGAAGCTCCTGACTTGCTCCCACTTTTTTTTTTTTGGTCTCCTTCTTCCCACAGGTGGTGGAGGACGAGAGAAGCGACCGGGAAGAGACAGATAACTCGGAAGAGGAGGAGGAGGCAGCGATGGCGGCGAAGAATGGTCCTCTCTCCAATGGTCATCCCATCCTCAACAACAACCACCGCAAAACCGACTGAGGGCTCAGCCTGGGAGGAGATGGCACCTCCCAGTGCCTCCAGGCCCTGTCCCCTCCAGTCTCTCCCAGTCTGGGATCCGGGAGCGGCTCCCCCCCGTCCTTCCTGCCTCTCACCCGCTGCCTTAATCCACTGGGGTTCCCTGGGCAGGAATCCTGCTGGGATGGCTCCTATCCCATTGGAATGGCTCCTATCCCTTTGGAATGGCTCCTATCCCTTTGGGAGGGATGGCTCCTATCCCTTGGGATGCCTCCTATCCCATTGGGAGGAATGCCTCCTGTCCCATGGGAATAACTCCTTCCCACCCCTGGGATCAGCTCTTGGCCACTCTGGGGCTCCAGCTGCTCTGGATCCTGCTGGATGGCTCCTGTCCCATGGGAATGGCTCCTATCCCATTGGAATGGCTCCTGTCCCATTGGAATTGCTCCTATCCCTTTGGAATGGCTCCTATCCCCTTTGGAGGAATGGCTCCCCTTCCCATCGGATTGTTC
>NW_008661310.1:1687-4393 GCF_000695815.1 Acanthisitta chloris
CCATTGGAATGGCTCCTATCCCATGGGAATGGCTCCTATCCCATTGGGAGGGCTCCTATCCCATTGGAATGGCTCCTATCCCTTTGGGATGGCTCCTATCCCATGGGAATGGCTCCTATCCCTTTAGGATGGCTCCTTTCCCATTGGAATAACTCCTTCCCACCCTTGGGATCAGCTCTTGGCCGCTCGGGGGCCCCAGCCCCTGTGTGTTATTCCCACTTTCCTAACCATTCCTTTGCCACGGGTTGGGGGGGAAAACAGAAAAATCTTTTTCCCTGACCTGTATCCAGCTGGAAATTCCAGCTCAGTCCTTGCTCCCCTGGGAGGGAGGAGCAGGGAATTCCTGGGTGTTCGTGCCTAAGGGAGGGGATGACACTAGGGAAGTCCTTGGAGGAAGGAAGGAAAGTTTGGGATTGAGTCTGTGCCTCGACAGAGTTGAATCCCTTCATTTTTTTCCCTCTCCCAGGTCTTTTCCCCCCAGCTGTAACAGGATAAAATTCCAACTGAATATTCCTTATTTTTTTTTTCTTTTTTTTTTTTTTAATTATAGACAAATTTTATTTGGAAGATAGAAGGAGTCAGGCTTGACTCCATCTCCTGCATCCACTTGGGAATGCTGTGAGATCTCCCAGCATGGAGGGATTGGGAATTTTGGGGGGAGGGATTTGAGGGGTGGGATATGAGGGAGGAGGAAAAAAAAAAAAAAAAAAGGACCCTTAACCAAACACAAACCAAAAAAAAAAAAAAGGACAAAAAAAAAAAAAAGACCATTAACAAAATGCAGACCAAAAAAAAAAAAATAGTGTTTTGTTGTTGTTTTTTAAGAAAAGAAAAGGATCAAATCTATTAAAAGTGAAACTAATAAACTTGGGTAAGAAAAGAAAAAAAAAATAAAGTTTTGAGGATGTTTTGTTGGTTCCTGAGGGAGAAAAAAAAAAGGAATATTTAGAGGTGGTTATTTCTTTTTTTTTTTCTTTTTTTCCAAATGTTTCCAAGCCAAAGTGGAAGGTGGGATTGGATTTCCCAGGGAGGAGGTGACAAAGCTTCTATTCAGGTAAAGGCTGAGGATGGAACTGGAGCTCCAGGAGGTCTGAAAAAAGTTATTTAAAAGGAAAAAAAAAAATAAAAATTCTGTTGTGCAGAGCTGGGGGAGGAGGTGGAGTGGGATGACACCACTGGAATCTGCTCCACTCCCTCTGGGATCAGTTTTTTTCCATATCAACAGTTGGAAATTTGATTTTTTTTTTTTTTTTTTTTTACACCTCTCCGTGGAAAAATTTTCCTCTTTTCCCGCATTTTTCCAGGTTGGGTGAAGTTTTTGGATCAGTCTTAGAGTCCTAACACCAAGAGAATCCCCCAAAACTCAACATTTCCAGGTTTTTCTCATTTTTCTCATTCCCAAATTTATTTTTTTTTCCAGGTGGATTTGTAGCCAGCAGCTGTTTCACCCTCCTGGTTCCTTGCAGGAGGTTCAGTTGTCATTCCAGAGCAGGAATTTCTGGAAAATTCCATATTTTCCACCTACCAGGACATTCTGGAAGGGATGGAGATGGGAAGCAGCACTGAATCTGCTCCTCTGAGAAAATTCCAACCTGTTTGCCTTGAGTTTTTCCCAAATGGAAGTGGAAAAAGTAGGAGCTCCTTAAAATCCTCCTCTGGCATTTTTTCCCTGGAAAACCTCCATGGAAAAAAGGAGGAAAGAAGTGAAATCTTCTTCCAAAGTTCATTATTATTTTTTCCTAGATAAAAACAGATTTTATTGCTTTTTGACAATCAGAAGATTCTTTACAAAATTCATCTTTTTTTTTTCTTTTTTTTTTTTTTCCATGTCAGAAATCCAGATTGGTCCAGTTTTTTCCGGGGATTTTGCCAACTCTAATCCCTCCCCATTTCCAACAGCTCATGTTAATGCACTTCCCAAAAATCTTAGGGAAGTGTTGAGGAAGTATTTCCTGCTGGGAAAAAAAAAAAAAAAACCCTAAAAAAATAAAAGTTGTGCCTTAATTTTTTTGGGGGGAGAAAGCAGGAAAAGCTCTGATTGTCCTTTGGGATCGTTGGAAAATGGGAGAAAGGGAAGGATTTGGAATCACCTCCTCAAACAGAGCTGGATTCTCATCCAGCTCCTTATCCAGCTGTTGGTTTTCTGAGGGAATGGGAGAACTGGGAGGCTGTGTGAGAAGGAGCTGTACCTTTAGGAATGGGAAAACTCTGGAAAAGTGGGATGAGGTGGGAGCAGCTCAGAGCAGTCGCCCTCGGCAGTCGATGGCTCCACAGCAGCACAAAAGTTCTTTGCCTTCCACACTTCCAACCTCATAGTTGTAATCCCAAGTCAGCTCCGTTCCCGCTCGGATCCTCCTGGGAAGGACACACAAAATGGATGAGGAAAAGCAATTCCCAATGGGAAAGGAGCAGTAATTTCATTGGATGCTGGATCCTGCTGGATGGCTCCTTTCCCATGGGAATAACTCCTTCCCACCCTTGGGATCAGCTCTTGGCCACTCTGGGGCTCCAGCGGCTCTGGATCCTGCTGGATGGCTCCTGTCCCATGGGAATGGCTCCTGTCCCATTGGAATGGCTCCTGTCCCATGGGAATGGCTCCTATCCCATGGGAATGGCTCCTGTCCCATGGGAATGGCTCCTATCCCATTGGAATGGCTCCTGTCCCATTGGGATTGCTCCTTTCCCTTTGGGAGGGCTCCCCTCCCC
>NW_008661311.1:0-207 GCF_000695815.1 Acanthisitta chloris
GAATGAACACCGGGAACACCGGGAATGCACCGGGAATGGGCAACAGGAGGAATGGGGGGGAACACCAGGAATGGACCGGGAGATCGAGAACACCGGGAATGGGGAGGGAACACCGGGAATGGGATGGGAATGAACAACACCGGGAATGGGGGTGGGGATGGGCAACACCGGGAGTGGACTTGGAACACCTGGAATGGGGGGGGGGAA
>NW_008661312.1:0-2770 GCF_000695815.1 Acanthisitta chloris
GGCATTGCCCGACGGCAGGGGCCGGTCCAAGGCAGTGATATCGGTGATTCCCTCTCCTACAGCCTCTCGTGTTCCCCAGAGGGGATCCACCACTTGTCTACACACACCAAGTTTAAGCATAACCTGAATCAAACCTCAGCCGACGCTCGGGTGGAATTTAGGACAACGTGAAGAATTTGTTAGTGCCATTAGGATGAAAATACTCTGGGATGCAGTAGTGTAAGTTTAGTAATGGCTAAAATTGGGTAGTGCTCCGTTTTATTTCTTATCCAGAAGACAGTAACTCTTACAGAACTGTGCTGCACAATAGCTCTTCTTCAGTCAGTAAGTTTTTGAGGGGACAAGCAGCACCTTCACCAAAAACAGCTGCCACAGCACTGGGAGCTGATGAGTTGAACCTGCCTCGAGGTCTCATGAGACACGAGATGGATTTTCTATTTATTATCTGCTGTGCAATGACTATTTGCTTACTGAAGTCAATGGACAAACTTTCATTATAAGGTTTCAGGACAACCATTCACCTTAGGCTTCAGTGTTTATTACTAGTTCATACAACTCCTTTTCTGTTTATATAATCCAGACACACTGACTCCCTTGATTAAAGGTTTTATGTTTGCTGCCTCTCCTAGCTGTTCAAAATTTTCCAGTGTGGCACAGATGACATTGTGAAACGTGCAGGGATTCACACTCACTACAGGGCTCTCTTTTCCTTAGCATTCTAACTATATGTGGAACAGTGCTAGCAGGGTTAACCTTTGCTCACACAAAGGTTACTCTCCAAGCTATACAGATTATAAATGCATTGGCAAGATTCCATAAAGAAATTTGCATCTTTGTTAAGTTTGGTGTTGTTCAACTACACTACCTAGTGAATTTGCTAAAAAAAATAAACATGTGAATAAAAAGCCAGGAAAGCTGATGATTAAAGAAAGAAAAAACAGAGGAAGGAAATTAAGGAGACTGAGGAACAAATTAGGTTACAGGGGAGGGCAGGCCTAGGAGAGGGTGGAATTGGCAGCACCTTGAAAGTGGGAGGTTAAGGAGGCTGAGTAACACATCCTTAATGTGCAGCAGCTCTCACGCTAGGATACTTTAGGCATCCTCTTTCAGGAATTTGCTTGTGTTATTAGTTTTCCTAACCCCACAATTAATTTTAATGAAACCATTTTCCATTTTTAGACCAACTTCAAAGGGGGAAAGAGGAGGAGTTTCTCTCTCCACATCAATGAATTTAGGAAGGACAAGTCATAGCATTCCAGAAGAAACTCACCATGGAGGGATGGAGGAAACACAGCTTTCTGCTCCATGGTATGCATATGTAAAATATAAATTAAAATGCTGTATTTTAAGAGCAATCTACTCTCCATTTTCACAATCATTCTGGGATACCAAACCAAAATAATTAGGTCATAGCAATTACTTACAGACCATGACTTACTAGGAGGCTACCAACAGGATATATAGCTCTGCAGTGAAAACTAACACGTGGTCCCTAACATACACTACAGCTGCACCGCCAGTTTTACATAAATGACTGATTTTAAACATTAAATAGTATGCTATTTTCTTCAGCCCACACCTGGGGGGCCGTGCTGCAGGCCCATGACTATTTTTGGTACCCTGCAGCTCTCTGCCCCAACCACTGCATTTTTGATCCCACAGAATGCACATGCTGACTTTACTGCTCTGGCGTGGGACCAGGTGAACGTTTTACTTCCCCTTCTTAAGTAGCCAATATGCCAAAACTTAGGTTAGGCCCCTGTTAAAGAAACTTCCCTGACTATCCACGAGCCACTCAGGCAGTCACTCTTGCACCACCTGAGCTGAGACCGAAGCCTCTTTGCAGCGACACACACCACACTTGGTCAAACCAGTCTTCCTTACTGGCTTGACCCCAGGTTCCCATAGCAAAACCTCAGAAGACCAGATCCTTAAAATACTTTAATCATGGTGCAAAGTAAATAACAAAATAGCAGAATAACAGTGAAGCCGCTCCAGTTGGTGCCTCCGAGGAGGGACCCCAAACAAAGGAACCCTTGGGCAATATCACACCAATTGAGACTCTGTAATCCCCATCCATCAGCTAATTTGTCGACTGGAGAGCCAAGGAGTGATCAGCAAGGTCTGCTCACCCTTATACAGACCCATATGGCCAGTATGGAAGTCTAATGGAGAATGGAGGCTAACGGTAGACTATCGTGGCTTGAATGAAGTTAACATCGAGTGCTTGTGTGGCAAGCTGCTGTGCCAGACATGTTAGAACTCCAATATGAGCTGGAATCAAAGGCACCGCACCAAGTGCCACAATTGATATTGCCAATGGGTTTTCCTCAATCCCTTTGGCAGTGTAGAGGAAAACCCACCTGGGCTGCTGCATTGTGGCAAGATATTGCTGCTCGGATGGAGAACTTGGTTGTGAAGGTACATCATGTTGATGCTCACATATCCAAGTATTGAGCTACCGAAGCACATCGGAACAACCAACGAGTGGAACAGGCTGCTAGGATTGGAGTGGCTCAGTTTTCCTCAATCCCTTTGGCAGTGTAGAGGAAAACCCACCTGGGCTGCTGCATTGTGGCAAGATATTGCTGCTCGGATGGAGAACTTGGTTGTGAAGGTACATCATGTTGATGCTCACATATCCAAGTATTGAGCTACCGAAGCACATCGGAACAACCAACGAGTGGAACAGGCTGCTAGGATTGGAGTGGCTCAGGTGGATTTGGATTGGGAACATAAGGGTGAACTATTTTTGGCTCGATGGGCCCAG
>NW_008661313.1:0-479 GCF_000695815.1 Acanthisitta chloris
AAAGACAATTTGCTTTAAAAAAAAGAAAATGTGACATAAGAAAAATAGAAGACTTGCTAAAACAGGTAGTGGATTTGAAGGAGACAATCAGGAGACTAAGAGACATCAGGGAGGCCGAGGAGGAGTTGGACAGATTGTTACAACCCCCTGTGGCAAAGGAAAGCCAGACTATTGGAAGAGGGTCAGAAACACACACGGGGACACGTAGGGAGAGCGAGGAGGTCACTAACACTGGGACCTGAGAAGTAGTAAAAAAGAAGAATATTAAAGGGAAGAGAAAAAGGACCAGCAAAAGGAAGACTTGTCAGTGACATGGACAGTGGGATTGAGTGCACACTCAAGTTCACTGATGACACCAAGCTGTGTGGGGCAGTCAACATGCTGGAGGGAAGGGATGTGCCATCCAGAGGGACCTTGACAGGCTTGAGAGGTGGAACAATGCAAACCTCTGGAAGTTTAACGAAATGAAGTGCAAGGTC
>NW_008661314.1:0-12326 GCF_000695815.1 Acanthisitta chloris
CGGGGCTGGGGCGACGTGTGCCGATGCGGGAGATTCTGCACGATGAGTCCCAGTCCATCAGGGGAGCACAAGCGCCGCGGGAGCGTTAACCAGTTCCTGCACCCCTGGGGACATTCCGTTCACCTGCTTGGCCTGGCCAGGTGAAGAGACCAAGCACCTGAACACACAGGTTATGGCTATAGTCCTTTCCAAGGGCTGTTTTCTTCTCCAGATTCAGATCAGATGCCACAGCTTTGTCCCATTCCCTGTTCACACCAAAGATGTGAGTCGTGGATGGGACATCTTCCAGGCTAGCAGCAGGACTGGGTAGAGGGAAATGCCTGGGGAGTCCCTGTGGTTCAGCTCCCATCTGTAAATCCAGGGCTATCCCCCTGCTGTGTGTTACAGAGGAACTGTCAGACCCAACGGATCAAGCAGGGCAGGAGCTCAGAGGGATGGGCTGTCAGTCCCCTTGGCTGAATGTCCACCCTTTGTCACTGGTTCTGGCTCAGCCTCAGTGAACACCATGACAGCTTGCACCAAGTGGCATCAAGATCCCTTTTCCACCACAGGTTTGGTGCCCAAATGGGTCCCAAAAGCAGTCAGCAAGTGAAGCCCATCAGCAAGGGTGTCCTGTTAGTGGCTGGGTGTGATCTAACAGCCCAGGACACTCACACTCTGCAAATCAACAGTCCCTTTGGATACTGCTGACACACGCTGATGAAAGACCTGAACACTTGCTGACAGCAAAGAGACTGGGCACGGGCAGGAGCAGACATGAATGGCTGGGAAGAGGCAGCCAAGAAGCTGAAGAAGTGTGTGGGTTACTGGGGGCCAGGGCTATGCCAGGACCAGAAAAGCAGCTAGAGGGGTGGAAAGAAACATGGGGGAGCTTCTTGTGAAGATTTTTTAAAATCACATAATACCAGGTTCAAGTGTGGACTTCTGAGTGACACATAGGAGAACTGGCTCTGTGATACAAAAGTGGTCCAGGCAGTGGCTCATGATAGTCCAGTGACATTTTAAGCAGCTAATTTCCATCTAAGAACAACCTGAGGCCAACCCAGTAACTTGTTTCCCTACGAAAACACCCCTTGCAAAAATCAGCCTTCTGAGGGATGCTGCATAGAGGGTGGTGTCACCTGGGACATAGTGGAGCCAACCCCCTGGCATTGCTAACATGCTCCTTGTGGCCAGGACAGTGCCAGCAACACTCCCAGCTGGCACTTGGCTGCCTCGTGGCTTTCCAAGACAGACCAAGAGCACAGGGCTGTCTGCCCACCCTGTTCACTAGCTCAGGAAAGGAACTGGGAAGGGCAGAGGAATGCAAACCAGGCCAGAGGACTCATTCATCCTCCCGCTCCTCCGTGCATTCCAGGCAGTCTTACTACAACGCAGCATTTTGTGCGCTGCAATCCATCCGTACACACTCCTGCTTCTCATCCTCTGCCAGGGCTTACTCTCCCGAGGCACCTCGAGCTGAGTCTGTAATAAATCAGGCAGCAGCCTCCATCCAAGACACGCACACCCTGGGTTGCTCTGCTGAAAAATGAGTGCCGAGCTTTTCATCCGAACACCTGCAGCAGGCAGGGAGCCACGCTGACCCGGGGTGTGGTATTGCCTCCTGAATTAAAGGCACATCACTGCTCAGACACTGTCTCCCTGGCCACTTTGCTGCGCTCCAGCATTTCTCTTTTCCTCACACAGGACTGGGATCTGGCTCCCACACCTGCTCCCTCAGGCCCTGGGAGCCCTGGTCTGGCTCAGAGCTGCCAAAGTGAGTTTGAATTCAGCCTCTGAATTCAGTGATGACCATTGCTCTGTAATGAGCTGGTGAGAGATTGGCAGCAAAATCCTCCCAATGCATCAATGGAGGCTGGGAGGGAAACCTGGGAATGGGCACATGCAGTGTGTGCTGGAGGGATGTGCCACAGGCATCTGGAGAAACATCTCCAGCAGGACAGGTGGGAGAAAGAGGGTTTTGCCCAGGGTCACCCTGGCATATCCAGCCTGGGGCACAAACAGCTCTGTCAGCCACAGGAGGAAGAGCAGCAACACTGCTCGGAGCCCACTTGCTGCATTGATCCACGTGGGAAAGTCAGGAGTGACTGGAGCCAGGACACAGGGTGCAGGAGGATAGCCACATTCCCACTGAGAGTGGCCAGTGCAGCAGCAGCAGGGTCAGCACATGGTCCCACTGCAGCCGGAGAGAGCCTGTGGGGACAGTGGCTACAGGTGGGGAGCAGAAAGCCTCAAGCTCCCCACTCTACACAGAGGAGCATGGCCCCACTTGGGGAAGCTGATGCTGAGGCCAAACCCATTTGGCTTTGCTTTGCACACTGCTGAGATCTTTCTTGGGTTTATTTTCCTGCAGATCCCCAGAATGTAGAGACAGGCAGGAAAACGAGAGCTGAAAGCAAACAGGAAA
The DNA here is from genome assembly GCF_000695815.1 of Acanthisitta chloris. NCBI lineage: Eukaryota > Metazoa > Chordata > Aves > Passeriformes > Acanthisittidae > Acanthisitta > Acanthisitta chloris. Next base: position 2,408 of record NW_008661314.1, read on the forward strand.
AAGGCAGGTTCACTTGAATTCTATTTTTAACACTGCAAACAACATTAGTGTCATTATATTTAGAAAAAAAAATATTCAGAGCGTTTCCTGCCTCCCATTTCAATACCTTCAGCTATTTCCTTGCAGATGTTTCCAGGGGCTAGGGCTCAGATACAGGAGGAGCAAGGCTGAGCTCTCACCCTGCAGATAAGTCCTGGGAGAGGAAAGTCAGCTCGAAGCAGGTGCCTGTGGTCCTGTGTAAGGACAGGGAGGACAATCAGGCTGTGGAGGATGTGGCTACATCCAAGCAGAAGCTGAGTGACACTGCAGGACCTTCAAGCTGCCCTTCCATGAGTTGCAGCACATTTGGCACCATCAAAGGTGGCACAAGGTGAGTGTAATGCAGGGGAAGGCACAGTGGCACTGTCAGACCAGGTTTAGGGAGAGAGCCTCCAGCAGCCAAGGCTGGAGGCACAGCTCTGCTCTGCTGCAGGGACCCTGGGCTGAGCAGAATATCCCTGGATCAAGCTGCTGGACAAGGGACTAGTCTGCAGCAGAGGTTGCACCACAAGTCTCTTTCATGCCCAGCATCATCTGTCATGGGAATCACAGTGGGACTGACGAACTGTGGCAGCAGCAAAGCGAGATCTCAAAGCTGTGGTTCCACATAGAAAGTGGCTGGTGTCCCTTGGAGTCAGAGCCTCCACACTTGTCCCTTCTCCACTCACACATGCCAGTCTGGCTCAGCTTCACCTGTGCAGCTCAGCTGATCTTCCCTTTGCTCTGACAGCCCTCGGCTCATTGCCTCATGCTCAAGGACTGCGTTTTGCAAAGTGTTTGTGTTTAATTCTCATACAGATGATCCAGAGCATGATTTCAGTGTGGAAGGCAGCAGAATGGCTTTGCCTGTGCAGGCAGCAAACCATAGCTCTGCAGGGCCAGGGGACACAAAGAAAACTGGGGGTTGAATGTGGTCAGCTTCTGTCAGTGGAGAGTGCCGGGAAAACAGCTCTCCCAGCCCCAGCCATGCTGTGCTAGATGTGGTTTCCAGCGAAATCACAGACCAAGATTTCTCCATGTGGCCTGGGGAGCTCCCTGCCCCAGGAAGATGGAGATAATGTTGGGAAAGCAGCACAGACAGCATGCACAGCAGACAAATCATCTCAAAGCATCCCTTGCAGCCTGGGCCAGTAGGAAGGGCAGAGGAGCAGCCTGTCTGTCCCACACACACGCTGCTCTCCATGTGCCAATTGCTGCCCTGGCAGTACCCGTAAGAGATGTCATCCTTGATTTGGCTCAGCCAAGAGCAGGGAGTCCTGGCCCACAGTGACAGGGATTCCATGCTGCATTTCTCATCCTGGAGTTTGGTCCATGAGAGGACCTGCCTTGTAAGATGCTCCTCTGTGGCTCTTACTGACTCCAAACCAGAGAGAGAAGCCTGGCTGGGAGCAGCTCCTCAGACAAGCTGAGCTGCAGCCAGGCTGCCATCACCAGCCCTGGGTGATCAGGTGCAAACAATCCCATTGATCAAACACTCCCTTCTCTGTTTCCCTCCCCAAAACCCTGCAGCAGGTGGAAACACATCCTCAAAGTGTCTTGTTTTGAAAGTACATGGAGGACACCCTTCAATTCCCGGTACAACCCAGCCCATCCCAGTTCCTAACATGGCTGAGGCAGTGCTGGTGCAGTGGCACCACAAGCTGCTGGGCTTTTTCCCAGCCTGGATGCAATGGTCACAGGTAGGATCCTTGCTCTGGTGACTCCTGGCAGGAGCTCATGCTATTTTTCACACAGGAAAATTAGCTGTTTTCACAACACTGCCCTACCCTCCTCCGTGATTTCTCTGCAGATGGTCCTGGAGGTCTGTGGCCAGATTGGTGGGACAGCAATGCTCTGTGAGGCTCAGCAGGTTCCCCTTGCGCTGTATTGTCTAAGCTCTCAAAGGGAGCTCACCAGCAGGCTCCTTGGAGGGGCCATTCCCAGTTGCGTGGTTGGAGCCAGGGGGGTGCTGATTTCTGTGCCAGAAACAGAACTGAACTGGTTATGCAAGTGGAAAAGGCAAACCATGATGACAGGGACAAGCTAGGAATGAGCAGATGCTAATCCAGAGCCTGACACATCCCAGTGAGTCACAAGTCACAGTCTTGCCTTCCCCCCCCTCTAAGAAAATCACAAAAAATGTAGTCAGAAAAAGAAACAACTTCCAGAACAGTCTCCTCTGCAATGGCTGGGAGGGCTATAGGTGCAGGGACCTCACACAGGCAGGGTTTGCACAGCTGGAAGCCAACAGAGTCCCATGCAGAATCAGGGAGTTTTCCTGCAATTGCTAATCAAGTGTCTTGTGGGAGTGATGTAATGATAGCAGCATCAGGTGGTGGCTGTAGCTTGCAGCCTCACTGCCAGGTAAAGATGGAGATGTCACCACCAAGGATAGAGACATCAGCTTGTTTGATGAGCAGTGGCAGCTCAGAGCCTGCAGAGCAGCTCAAGTGGGAAGGTGAAGCCCTCACCACCTCATCTCCTCCTGCCCTGTGTTGCCAGGGCACAGGTAGCTCACAGCCCAGGGGCTCCGTTCACCTTATTTTCCTATTTCTGCCTCTTTGCTCTTGTTGTTTCTGGGAATACTATCCCAAGAAGAAGCCTGGGTGGTGGGAAACCTTCGCAGAGGGGTTCTCCAGTCTCCCCCCAGAACAGCAGGACAAAAATGAGATTGTAATAGCCTTTTTCCTTCCCTTTTCTCACCATGTCAGGGAAGCCATCGGTTCATGGGAGACCTCCATGCTCCAGGACACCTTCCCCTAACCTCTGCTTGGTTTCTCAGGAGGAAATTCCTACCACCTTCATATGGCCACAGGCACCAGCTTCATGGGGACTTGCTGCAGGGGATCATAGAATCACAGAATGGTTTGGGTTGGAAGGGACCTTAAAGCCTATCTAGTTCTCCTGCCATGGGCAAGGACACCTTCCACCAGACAAAGTTTTCCAAAGCCCCATCCAAGCTGGCCTTGATCTCCAGAAATCTCCCAGGCTTTCTCCTCCTGATCTGTTTCTGTGAGTGCAGAGCCCCAGGACACAGCCATGCCCTCGAGGAGGAAGCACCTCTCTCATGCCTGACACCACACTTGTCATAGCCTGGGTTCAGAGAGTGTGAGATCTGAGGACACTGTCTCCTCCAGCTGTGTCCTTGTGGTCCTGCAGTTCTCCACTGCCCCCTCAGTGCCCATGCAGAGCCCCTGCCTGGACTGCACTGGGTGCCAGCCCACCAAAACCTCCCCACACTGTGGGGCCAGCATAAACATGTAAAGGGCCAGTTTTGGCTCTTGCTTTGTGGTCAGAACACAGAAGCAGCCCAGCCAAGCAGGCTGGTTGCTTTTAATTAGGCTCAGGACCTGCAGGAGGCAGCTCCCTCCCTATTCCTTTGTGGGGGATTCTCATTTGGGGGCCATCGGTTTGCAATTAGCAAGTCACCACACTCCCACCTCCCACAGCACCAGGTCACCCTGCCCTTGGGTAGCCCAACAGCCAGGGAAGAGCACACCCAGCCAAACACCTTTTACAAATAATTCTGCATACTTCGCATTCTTAGCTGGTTTATGAGCATTTTAGCTCCTCATATTGATCAGAGCTGGAGCCGAAGTAATTATGTCCATCAGAAATAATTTCCCCTGATTTTGAGTCATATTTGAGCTGGTGCCCACCTCCTCTGTTCTCCCCTCGACACAGGCAGCTCTCTGCTCCCTGGTACATACTTTCCAGGCGACATCGTTGCTTTCATAACCATAGTGAGACCAAGAGGTTTGTTTTTCTCAACTGGATCCCACACACACACACTAAAGGTTTCAATTGACTTGGCTGGGGATGTGGACAAGAGGAGGTGCTTTATGTGAAGTTCATGCTTGGGAAATGTCTCCAGCTGCCTTTGGCATTGGGAGAGGGCAGGGAAGCACTCAAGGCCTAGGACCCCTCTGCACATGGAGGCATCACTGACTTCAGCCTTTCCCAGACCTTGCTTTATTCCCTGGGCTGGAGATAGGAAGTGGGATTCACCTGCAGAGCCTTTGGCTTGAGTCCTGGGGAGAAGCAGCAGGTCTCCTTGCCAGCTGGTTTTGGGTGGTGACCAGTCATTTGGGATTTTTAAGTGCTGGGTGTGAACAGGTGAACTGGCAGCTCTTCGGTCCTCCCCGGCACAGCTCCCTAATGTGCCCAATGTCTACTGGCAGCGGTCCTCCCCAGCACAGCTCCCTAATGTGCCCAATGTCTATGCTGAAAACCAGTTCCCTGCATGAGCCAGGCTCCCTCCAATCAACAAGGATGCTAAGAAGTGCCCACTGCACTGTCTTTGGGAAGGTCTCAGCAACAACCTTGCAGAGCATCCACTGGAGATATTCCAGCTGAGCTGGGCTATCTTTGCCCCAGGTCACGGTCCTCCCCAGCACAGCTCCCTAATGTGCCCAATGTCTATGCTGAAAACCAGTTCCCTGCATGAGCCAGGCTCCCTCCAATCAACAAGGATGCTAAGAAGTGCCCACTGCACTGTCTTTGGGAAGGTCTCAGCAACAACCTTGCAGAGCATCCACTGGAGATATTCCAGCTGAGCTGGGCTATCTTTGCCCCAGGTCACTGTCCTTTCCCCAGGTCACTGTCCTGTCCCAACAGCATTACCCTTCCTTCCCAGCATCCTAGATCCACCAACAGCCTGACCTGCTCCAGCTTGCAGTGCTCCTGCTGGTGGTGAGACAAGACCAGCCCTGGGGATGTGAAGGGCTGTGACATCTGGAGACAGACATAACTCATGTCACCCAAACCTCTTCCAGCACCACCTGCTTACCAGGCACAACACTGGCTGCTGCTTGGGTGCAGCATTTGCATCCTCAAAGGTCTTCCCAGAGTTACAGAAAACAGAACTGGAAGGAAACAGACATTACTGGATCTCTTGCTCTCTACAGTAGAAGTAGCACAATTATGAGGTGAGTTTGGAGAGACCTAAGAGCATCACTGGCTGTACCTCAGTGTGTGCCCCAATTTGCAGCCTCCTTGATGCTGCAAGAAACATGGCAGCTGCTTGAGAACACACAGCACCCTTGAGCAAGACAAGAACTGAAGGAAAAACACTGTCTGTTTTAGCCCAAAACCACAAGAAAAACAGAGATAGTGAAGAAGAATGAGTGATTTGATCAGGAAACATGAGTTAGCCATGCAGCTCCATGGAAAATACCAAGGGCCTGTCAGTAATCACACAAGGTCAGGATCTGGGGATTATATCTTGTCTGAAAGATACAATTTCTAGAGAGATTTTTTAAAAAGACATTTATATTCAATGATGTTTGATACCAAAAATAAACTCCCAGAGGATCATAATGTTTGATACATGATGATTTCTGACACTGTTTTCCAAATAATAATGAAAAACCTCATCTGGCTGAAGTTTCCAGGCTTTGTTTTACAAAAGTCTTATTCTTTGAGCTATCTGAATGTTTAACTTAGGGTGACAATTATGAATTGCTCTTGTCTGGACTGCAGAAAAACAATATCACACAGTACTGCCCAGGGTTTGATATGCCTCTTAAGGAACAGCACTGTCCTTTCACAACAGCTGATACAAGGCTATTTTGTGCTAATGAGAAGCCCCACAGCCTGAAGGATGAGATCCTACTATAGTTTTGACTAGGTCAAGCCTTTTCTTGGTTGTGATAGTCCATTTGCTCCCCATGTAATCGCTCAGCTCCTTCCTCTTGGCAATGTCAGACTTCGAGACTGGAACCAGCCCCAAGTCCCATTTGTCAGTGTTGCTTTCTAATGAAACCTACTTTAAAAAGCTTTGGAAATGGTGAAGGGTCAAGTGTTCCCACCATCATGCGCCGTTCCCATTTCTCCTTTGGCAAGGGCAGTGCCCAGCCACTGCTCACTGCCTGACGCCGTGGCTGGGAGCTTGGAGAGGTCAGCTGGGCCCAGATGAAGCCCAAGTTCCTGATGCAGTTGCCTGACCATCAGAAACTGGATGGCAGCCCTGAATTCTTTTCTCACAAGTCACTTGGACAGACACCAGATGGTAAATACTTTCAGTCTCCCCATTCCAGGCCTGGGGTGGAAGCAGTGATCTCAAGGTAAAAGACTGCCTGGCTCATCCCTTGTCCCTCGGGGTGGCTGGTTCTCCCAGCCTGACTCCACTCTCCAGTTAAGGTGTCAGAACCAGAGGGAATAAGAATGGCCAGACAGGGATGGAAATAGCCATCACCACCTCTCTCAGCTCTTGCTGTTTGAAACTGGAGCCAGATTAATTCTGGGTAGGAAACAACTTTCCTATCCTGCCAAAAGCAGAGGTATTTAAAACTTTCCCAAAGCCAGGGTGTTTCCAGAAGTCTTATGAAAAACATCCAGCAGCCACCCCAAAGTGTCCAACAGCTGAGGGAGACCTGAGGCATCTCCTTTTCAGCTCAGGGCTCTTGGATTTTCCAAGCTGGATGTCTGTTCAGCTTTTCCACCAGTGCTGTCCACCCTCTATGGACAGTCCCACTTCTCTGCAGTGGGATTTTGGCCTGGAGTGCCTAGAAGCAAAGAGAATGTTCTCCCCATCAAGGTATGGAGCAGGGCTCACCCTAGACCCATGATTTTATTGTTGATATGAAGTGAAACAGGCCCAGCCAGGACCCAGGACAGCCTTGGTGCTCCCTGTCAGAGATGGACATCCAGACCCCAGTATGATTTCAGCCAGCTCTAGGGATGGTGTTCAACACATAATGTACAGTAAAGAAGGGGAGAAAGGAAAGGAAAGGAAAGGAAAGGAAAGGAAAGGAAAGGAAAGGAAAGGAAAGGAAAGGAAAGGAAAGGAAAGGAAAGGAAAGGAAAGGAAAGGAAAGGAAAGGAAAGGAAAGGAAAGGAAAGGAAAGGAAAGGAAAGGAAAGGAAAGGAAAGGAAAGGAAAGGAAAGGAAAGGAAAGGAAAGGAAAGGAAAGGAAAGGAAAGGAAAGGAAAGGAAAGGAAAGGAAAGGAAAGGAAAGGAAAGGAAAGGAAAGGAAAAGGAGAATATGGTCTATATCCACCACAGATGGATGCAATTTCAGCTGAGCAGGGTGTGCAAATGAGAGCTTTGCCATGTTATTCACGATGGCACGTTAAACAGCAAACACATGAAAAAACTCAGCTCTGAAATGTAAATTCACTGGGGCAGTTCCTTCATTTCTATAGAAACAGCAGAGCTTGCCAGCGGCTAACTCAAAGGAGATGTATTCAGATCCCTGTATCAACTATTTTCTTGCACAACTGACCACAAAAAAATATTAAAATTACAACACCCCAAAAAACCTGACACTAATACCATGGAAAGTGCAGAGCACAACATATGGACTTAATTACTAGCTCTGAAATCACACATATGGTACAGAACACATATGAGGTACGTGCTCCAGAGGGGAAGGGTTATAACTGAGTATTTATAAAATGAACTGCTAATGTGCTGTTCTCGTGCAGCTTTGCAAATCAAAACCGGTGCAGGGGCTGTATTCCTGTGCCAGGCTCTGCCTGCAGCCCCTGCTGCGCCAGCACAGCAACCTGGGCGGGCATGTGGGACCTGGATGGATGGGAGAAGGGAAGCTCAAGAACACGTCATCCATGGAAAAGCCTCTTTGGGAAGGCAGATCATGGTAGACTTTGTGAGTACTCCTCCATCTGGCTCCACTGGGCACCTCCAAATCCCAGCAAGGTACCACTGAGGATTGCCAATGCTATCAGAGGTGTGGGCAGCTGGCCAGGCACGGGATGGTGGATTTGGCTCTGTCTGGCTGATTGACTTTGGAGTATTGACTTGACTCAGATTTGACTCAGGCTCTCTGCCACTGCTCAGGCTCTGACAGCTTCCTGATGTCATACCATTGCACTGATGTCACCCTACCGCATCTAAATCTCAGTGACATCAGATGTGGGGTAAAGCAATGTCCCCTCTTGTTTGGAGCTGAGGGAGAGGGTAAACAAGGGGTTCCCACCCCAAACACCTGAACCTATACCCAGGATACATCAGGTGGCAGGAGTTTAATTGCCAGTGGGCTCCCCTGGGCATCCCCAAGCTTCAGCCTACCCCAGGAGTGTCCTGCTGCTCCCCAAGACCTCACACATGGGTCAGTTGGCTGCTCCCAGAGTCACACATTAATCAGGAGTCTCTAATAAACACAAGCCTGGAATAATGAATTGAACTCCCTGTCCCCCTGAGGCAAGGCTGGATCAGAGCTTTGGTTGTTCTCGAGCCGTCCCCGGGACGTCTAGCTGAGCCGCAGCCAGCGGGAGGGCACTGGCCCTGGAGCAGAAAGTGGCAGCATGAGATGTGGCTCCAGCCTTCAGTATCAACCCTTTGGGCTTGTGAGCACCTCTCGGTGGGGCTTGAACCCCCTGCTACTGAGTTCAGAGTGATGTGCCATCCTCATGCCTCCCCCACCACCTGCAGGGCTGCCAGGACAGATCCCTGGACCTCTGGGCATGACTTGGGTGCCGAAGGGAGCTGGGGCTCCAACATATGCAGTGGAGGCTCCAGCACTGGGATAAGTGACAGCAGCCTTTGGAAGGTGGCCTGGTATTCCCACAAGCTGCCACAACCTCGTTAGCAGCCTGATTGCAGCTAATGAAGCAAAACCAAAACGGAGAATCGGGTGGTAATGGGAGAGCTCTCTGTCTCTCTGCTGGGCTCTGCCCTCCCTGCTCCATGCCCTGGCTTCCAGGCTCTGGCAAGCTGCTCAGGTGAGTGAGAACCTGTTTTACAAAAGCAAAAGGAAGGGGAAAAAGCCTGGAGGGAGGGATGGGGCATCACTCCTACTTGCATGATTTCAGTGCTCTGCTTATATGGCACTCAGCCCCTCCCGCGTGTTTGCCAACATACAATATCTGATATCTTGCAGCAGTTCTTGTTATGCCTGTATGATACAGACAGTCTGTGCACAGCCACCAGGACCTGTCCCTTGGGCCAAGGCAGGAGCAGCACTCCCTGCCTCCAGAACACATTCTGCAGGCAAGGGGCACGGGTGCAGGAGAGGAGCCAGGGAGAGCTGCAGGGCATCCTGCATCCTTATGCTTAGGCATTTCCTTTGAGCTCTGGGCTCACAAATTCCCCTCATATCTGTGGTAAGATCTGGGCAATTGGAACCTGAAGAAGAGGGTCTGTCTCCTGAAGATCTCTGCATCATGTACCCAGGGCAATGCAACATGATGTGCATCCAACACCCCTGCTCCAACAGCCTTCCCGGGTGGCTGCAGTCTCACTCAGGATGGGGATGCTGTGGCAGCAGCAGCACCACCACAGCAAATCCCTTTCCAGCTCTTTTGGGCAACTCACACCTCTCCCACAGCCTTCCATGCACTGGGTTTAGCATAAAATACGGGGGTGGGTGCCCCACTCCTGCTTGGTCATGGCATTGTCCCAGGGCAGCAATCAATCCCTTCAAATCCCAGGAGGAAGACACTGGCTCTGCCTGGGCAGACCTTGAACAGTAGGACAAGGCATGAACCTTCCCTCCCAGTCACGGCTAGCAGCAAGGAGCTGGATCACCTCACCAGCCTGATTCCCTATCCCCTCTCCCCTGCTCCCAAGGGACAGTGTTCCATCCCTTTGCTTGTTGTCTTGGTGGACGGCACATTCTCACCTTGAGGAGAGTGGAAATGGCAGCTGGAATGTGGGCTGGAAAAAAAAAAGAAAGGAAAAAAAAAAGAAAATCTTGAGGCTTATCCAAACCTACTCATGTTTATATTGGAGCCTGTGAGTGACATCAGAGCAGGGAGAGTATAAACACCAGCAGGACCTACTCTGGGCTTTAAAACCTGCGAACACGGCGCTGCCTCCAAACTGCCTGGGGGGTGATGTGCTGAAGTGGCAGAGGGGAGAGCAGCATGAGGCTCCAGCTGGAGAAGCAGCTCCTCTTCCTCTCCCTCCTCTGCATCCTCTCCAAGGTAAGGCAGATGGG
>NW_008661314.1:12389-12682 GCF_000695815.1 Acanthisitta chloris
CGCGGGGGCAGCTCCAGCCTTACTCGGGGAGCAGCCGGTTCCTGCAAAGTGCGATGTAGGGAGGACTGGGGTGTCACCACGAGCGGTGGCTGGCTCCAGCCGGCAGCCTGGCTGCGCTGGTGCAGTCCCACGGGGGCAGAGCTATGCTCGGGAGAGACGGTAGAGATTAAGCAGCAGGGTCGGAACGCTCATGGGCCAAAGGCTCCGGTGTGCGAGCCCTCGGAGCACACAGGAGTGCCAGCAATCGCTGCTCGCTCGCCGTCCCTGCAGCTCCCGGCGCTGCGGCACGGACG
>NW_008661314.1:12744-16133 GCF_000695815.1 Acanthisitta chloris
GCTCCCGAGGCAGGGGCCAAGCAGCGAGCACCAGCCCTGGCATTATACAGCTTTCCCCCTCCTCCTTGGGTTGCTCATGCCAAGCCAATGCCTCCAACGGGATTTGGGTTGTAGTGATTTTATTATTTCTTTTTCCTCTTGGACTCTGTGTGAAAATATTTGCCTGTGCAGAGAACAGGAATGTTGAAAAGTTTGAGGTATCAGCTCCAAGTTCTAATTGCTGCTTGAATCCCCAAGCAGACCTTCTGCAAGCAGGGATGTCATGGCAATGTTGTGCCTATTTGACTCCTTTCCCAGAAAGCTCAGATCTCTGATAGGAGCACATTGTCTTCTAAAGACAAGTAAATTACAGGGAGCAGGGGGAAATGGATTAATGGCTTGGCTAATCTTTCTAACACATCGATTTGCAATAGCAACCTCCTGAAAGATGAAAAATGCTCTTGGCTGCCTGGGTAAGCTGAGAGAGAAATGATTCTTGTCCCAGGTGCTCACGGGTTCCTGGAGAATCACCAAGGGCTCTCGTGCTGCCAGCACAAACCTGGCCACTACAGCCAGTCCCTTGGTCTCTGACATAAGTCTCTCTCAGGTTTCTGCCACACTAATAAAATTGCTCATTGACAGAACTAGAACAAGACCCAGATCACTCAGCCCATTTTGGATATATTTTATCTCCAATTGCTGGCACTGACACTTCTACAGCCCCATAAAAACCATCTGAACTGCTGCAAAGGGGGAACAGATAGCACACCAGTACTTACCTTCTCCATCTGACTGGTTGTGTCAGACCTGGTGCCACAAGAAAGACAAATGGTATCTAAAACCCACATGGTCTGGCTGCACCCACTGCTCTCTTGGCAGGCTCAGCAGACACACCAGGACCAGGACCAGGACAGGGATGAATGTTTTGGTTGCATATTTGCTGCACATACTGGACTTGCATCCAGCAGCACATGCATGGTGCCAAGCAGGCAGGGCTGCTGGGGGGGGGGGTGGGGGGCTCACACATGCTGTCAGACCAGTGCTGGCAAAGAATTCACTTCCAAACTGCAGTGCCAGCTCTATATGCAACAGCTCTGTCAGATATGACATGATGGGAGCACAAGCACTGTCTATAAAAGCTGTTTGTGATAGGGTGGCTGTGCAAGCAGGCTGAGCTGATGGTATAAGCACCCACCTGCCCAGGTGAACTCCTGTGGGCATATCCCTGGCAAACAACCAGCTGAGCAGGGAAAGGACTGCACAGCACAGCCTTGCCACAGTGATTACTCACAGCATAGTCAGGAGGGAAAATGTAGCTCCCAGTCCTCAAAAACATGCTTGTTTCTGGGCTCCTTGCCCAGCAGGCCAGGCCAGGTGAGGATGTTGCAGCCAGGGACAGGCAGAGGAGGCAGCTGGACCAGGAGGAATGTGGTAAGGTCTGCCAGGCTTCAGTTCCCCACTGTCAATGCAATGTCCTGTTTCTTGGCATGAATGAGAGCTGTTCAAGGCTGTTTGGTATGAGATGCTGTGCCCTCACCATGTGCATTCAGTCCTTGCAAAGTCCCATCTCCAGCTGGGCACAACCTGCTGCCTCAGGGGCAGGCTGCTTTCCCTCCCTCCCTCCTGCTGGGCTGCTGGCCCCATTAAAGAACCACCACTGCATGGGGTGTTCACCTTGTAAGTCCATTCTCCTCTTGCATATTCAGAGCAGTGATACATTTAAGTCCTCATCTTGCAGAGTGCTGAGCATCCTTGATTCTCCCTGGTTTTCCATAGGTGTCCTTCACAGGAGACAGTAGCTTTCCAGACTGCTTTGCCATATTCCCATGGATTTGCAGAGCCTCCCTCTCTGACCCCATGATTGAGAGAAGGTTACTTGGCTGTCCCAGTGAAATAGCTATTATACAAAAACAACCTGTGTGGAATCAGCAACGGCTTTGCCTTCACAGGTGTGTGCCCAGCTGTGTCGGAGACCATGCTACTGTCCCTGGGTGCCACCTCGCTGCCCCCGTGGGTCCCCCCTGGTCCTGGATGGCTGTGGCTGCTGCAAGATCTGTGCCCGGCGCCTGGGAGAGCCCTGTGACTTCCTCCACGTCTGTGACCAGAGCCAGGGCCTCGTCTGTGACTACAGCACAGCACCTGCAGGGACAGGAGCCACCTGCAACTGTGAGCACAGGGGTGCCCATTCCCCCCAGGGATGCCCCTGGGCCCCCAGCCCAGCACACACCTGGCTGCAGCCATGGCCCTGGCCAGCTCCAGGCATCCCACATGGCTATCAGGGAAGCAGTTAAGGCTAGGCAAGCAGCTTTCCTGAGGATGGTGCATGCAGCTTGGCCATGGGGCTGTGCTGCAGCTCCTGCCAGCTCTTGTGCTGTTTTCCAACCAAAAAATCAGGGTGGTTTGAGTGGGGATGGACATGGGGGTTCCACAGATCCTGCAGTCACCCAGCCAGGGCTGGAGCCTGGGGATCCTACAGGGAAATCACAAAGAAAATTTTTCTAGCCTGGAAACCGTGAAGGCAGGGTCAGAGCCAAGGGGCAGTGGGTTACTCAGCAGCTGGTGAGCTGTTGCTTTGAAGAAACAGAGATGAGAAGAGGAGGGAGGGAAGGGGAGGAGGTTGGGGCGATGGACACACTGCTGCAAACCCATGTCTGCCTCACATACCTCTCACCACTTCTGTGGCACTCCCACTTCAGTCCCTTTGTGCCAGCCCCATGGTTAACCCAGCAGTCCCCTCTGCCATCCATGTCACTCTGTCCCTAACTGGCTCCCTGGCTGTCGCTTGCAGTTGAAGATGATGAGGAGGGCTGCGAGGTGAATGGCCGAGTCTATCGAGATGGGGAGATTTTCCAGCCCAGCTGCAAACTCCAGTGTCGCTGCCTGGACGGAGGTTTCACCTGCATCCCGCTCTGCCAGGAGGATGTCCGACTGCCTACCCCAGACTGCCCCTACCCGCGGCGTGTGGAGATCCCAGGGAAGTGTTGTCCTGAGTGGATCTGTGAAGCCCAGGACCAGAACCTCCTCCAGGATGCCAGAGCAGGTGAGATGGAGGGTACCCTCCAGGAGGGGATGCCCACACAGCTCTCTGGGGAGGGCCCCTTCACCCCAGGCTGTGAAACATCAGTGAGGAGACACCTCACTGCACATTTTTCTGACACAGAGGACTATGCCCACAGCACCGCAGGGCATCTGCACAGCACCTGGCTCCAACCATCCTTTTTCCCCTCATCTCTCTTCTCTTAGCCCCTGGGGCAGTGTCCCCGCTGCTGCCATACCCCTGCCAGGAGTGGAGCACAGAGTGGAGTGCCTGCTCAGCCACCTGTGGCATAGGCTTTGCCACCCGTGTCTCCAACCAGAATCGCTACTGCCGACTGGAGACCCAGAGACGGCTCTGCATGGCCAGACCCTGC
>NW_008661314.1:16156-21284 GCF_000695815.1 Acanthisitta chloris
GGTAAGTGGGGGCCCCATGGCTCATCTCAGCTGGCACTTCCCTTTGTCATTTAAACCTGTTGCCCAGCTTCCCTGAGGCCCTCACTGCGGGCACCCCATCACCCCTCCTCAGCCATGAGCTGACCCTGTCTCAGGGACAGATAAACCATCTCCTGAAACTTTGCTTGGAAAACAGCCCATGGCAGATGCAGACCTGAATTTTGGGGTCTCTGGATGTCTCAATCCAAGAGCACTGTGTATCCCACACAGGTGAGCTCTGCCTGTCCCTATGGCCAGAGATGAATTTGCAGCTCCTGCCTGGCTCCCTGAGCACACCCAAGAGGTGGTTCTGTCACCACTTTCTTAGCCTGGCACAGTCCCAGCATGGACATGGTGCAAAACTGCCTTGCCTTGCTGGCATGCAGCTGGCACTATCTGCCCACCTTTTTCCCTGCACTGCTCCTGCTCCCCAGGCATGGGGAACATGCCACCACCCCACTCCTTCTCCCCATTGCTCTCTGCTCTGTCTTTCCAGAGGGGAAGAGGAGGTCATTTGTAGCTGTGCCCACCCTGGTCATATCCCGGAGCCAACACCTCATCCTGGCAAAGAGTCTGGCACAAGCTCATGGCACTGTGGTTTCGCTGAAGGTGGAGGATGTGTCCCTTGGGAAACTGGAGAAGAACTGATGGACTTTGGCTGCAAAGGAGGGTGGAAATAGAGAACAAGATCCCTGTGTCACCCAGCACCTGACCCATCTGTACACCCTGCTGCCCCAGGCAGAGTTACTGGGAAGAATCCCCGAGTTTCTTAGGCTGAATGAAATGGGAAATGGGGAAACTGCCCCAAGTGTGAACCCACCTGAGAAACCAGGAACTGGTCCTTTCCCAGATCAGTGAATATTCTGGAGATTTGATGCTGCTCCTTCACCACATCATGCAGCTCTGCTCTGCAGTGACTGCAAGAAAGACCATCTCCAGCATCTGGAATCCCAAATCCCTGGAGGGAACCCTCATGCCCTGACCCCCAGGGAAGGAGCAGGTACATTGGGCTGCACACCACAAGCTACCATTGTGCTAAGTTGAGCTGCTTGACTGTGCACAAGCTCAGCCATCCCACAATATCCACCCTGGAGCCCAGCAGCAACCTTCCTGGGCATGGGCAGGGTCCTCCTGATGGCAGCTCTAATTCACCTTCCCACATCTCTCCAGAACAAACACGAGCCTTCCCGCTCTGCCTGGCCTCCTCCTCTCCAAAGCACTGGTGGTTTGGCAGAGCTTCGGCAAGTGAGGAGCTCAGACGCCGGAGACACTGCTCTGCAGCACCAGACATACTGCCTGCCATCCAAGCACATTCCCCGTGAGCTGAGGCCAAGGGAAAAGCAGGGAAAAGAGGAAACAAATCACAAAGACGAGTTGGGGCAACATCTCAACGGGCTGGAGCTGCTCCAGCTATGCAGGAGTCGGCGCAGGAGAGCTGCTCGGCAGCTCTGACTGTACTTTATCCCAGCAATAATCCTTCTGATGGAAAGGATGGAAAATGAAACCCAAATGCCCTCTAACGGCCTCGCCCGAGTGTGCAGAGGGAACGTGTGTCCCTGGCAGGGTGAGAAGGGAAGCTGGAAGGAGCTGTGGTTTGGGTGGTGTGTCCAGGCGAGATATGGACAGTTTAGATGTGTGTTTGTGGGACTGAAAATAAAGATGTGCTTATCTAGGTGTGGAGCTTGTCTGTGTGGGGTTTGCTCAGCCCTGCTGCTCATGGCCAGCTTGGAGGCTGCAGGAAAGTCCTGGCCAGGGATGGGACAGCTTAGAGGCACCTCAATTTAGGCTGCTTAGAATAAGAGAAAAAAAATGAATCAAAGCACTTAAAACATGATTACAGTTATTACAGTATATGGTATACAGTATATGGTATAATACAGTATATGGTGGATTAAATTCAGCCCCTTTGCTTCTACCCAGTCATAAGCTCCATCAGCTCTGCCACTGGTAATACTGGTAGCTGGGTCTCTGCAGTGCCAGGATGAAAGGAGAGCAGGGCATGGCATTGGCTGCACTGCTGATGGGTCTGCAGCCCCAGCACAGCCTTGGCTGTGCCTCTTCTCGGCCTCTCAAAAGCCAAAGCCCCACATCTCCCCCTGTAACTCATCCCTCCTCCTGCCAGGCTGTCACACAGGCACACACCTCCCCTGGGCTGGAATTTCCCCAACATCGTGACACCACCATCACCAGCTCACTGTCCTCCTGACTGAGGCCAACATGATACTTGGGCACATTTGGGGGTGCAGGGGCCAAAGGCTGAGGGAAAAGCCTCCCCACTAGCAGCAGGAAAGGCAGCAGGGCCAAGGCAGCCTCTCATCTGCTCCCTCAGCCCCTGCAAGGGCTGAAAATAAAACTGAATGCCTTTCAGTCACCTCCTGGGGGGAAACGAAAAGAAAAAAGAAATCTCACTGCTCCTGCAGTAAAACATTGCTTACAAAGAGAATTATTTACTGTGATCATCTGGTGCTTAGTCTGGATACTAATCATTAATTCTGTTTGATACGAGGGACATGGTGAACCTTCAACAGGCAGCAAATCACCGAATGAACAGCTTCAGTTGACTCTATCAGTTCTGTGATGGCCATGCCAAAAAAATGGTGACACAAGGCCCATGTAGACTTCAAAATTACAATGTTCCTCGACTGACATGGATAAAACATGCAGTGTGTATTGAAAATCCTGTTTTTAAGCCAGCTTTTGTTTGAGCATGTTGGTACTTGGCCACCAAGGCTGGGTGGGAGTGCAGGGAGTGCTGCCAGGGCTGTCAACCCCTCCCAGATCCTGCCCAGACACCTCTGGGTCATGGTAAAAATCAAATGGTCACTTTTTAAGCAGCAACCTGTAATTCTCATCTCCAACAAATGACTCAATGCACCTCTGCTATAATTTTCTTATTTTTCCCCCTGCAAAATGTCACTTCTCCATGATTCACTAGGCAGAAAGCATCTAAGTAATGAATTAATGATTCCAAATAAATCAGAGTTATTTTTTCGCTGTGAATACAGGGAAATCAACTCTTGCAATTTGATTGCCAGTCTCACAATATTTGCAGTTCCCTCTAAAGCCCTGCTACCCTGGAAACATGGTTATTTGAGGCTCACGTTTATTACAGCCTCTGACGCAGGGTCTTGGCTTTGCCTGCTCGTGTGGGGCAGTGGATAAATACTCTGCCATCCACAGGTGATTGCAGTCCTCTTCTAAGATTTAAAAAAAAAAAAAACCAGAAGAAAATTCACCCCTGTCCTCAAGGCATACGGCACATCTGCTCACAGACAGGACATGTGATTTGCCAACCACACTCCTGAGCCAGCAGTGAGCAGATCATGGCTCATTTTGGCACAAGCACACGCAGCAGCTGAAGTGAAACAGTGCTATCACATGAGTAAACAACATGCATCAGAATTCCTTTTCCAAGCCATTCTCATGACTGATGATTTTTATATGCATGGAGTCAGCTGAGAAAGGGCTGGATGAGCTCCCCATTAAAGCTAAGTGTTTTCAGAAACTGAGGACAGGAGTGCAGTGCTCCATTGAAAGTAAAAAAGAGGAAGTAGATCAGGGTCCTTTTTTTTTTATTTTCCTGGGAGCCCATCACTAGGTTATGTGCTTGCAGGAGCTGTCTCAGCCCTGAGTTTTCACCCTGCCAGGATCATCACTGCTGCATGCCAGAGCCAGGATCTGGAGAAGAGCATCCTGATACCGGATGCTTGGACAGAGCTGACAGTAGCACCTATAATGTGAGTGAAACCATGGCTCAGGTGAACACCTTAACCACACAGGAGGCAGACACAAGAGGAGAGCCATGCCATTGTGTATGTGCCTCCAACACATCCAGGGAGCAGGAGATGTGGAAGGCACAGGGCCACAGCCAGGCATGGGCAGTGCTTCCCATGCCCTGCCCTCTCTTCCTGTGGCAGGTGGCACCCAGCTCCAAGCCTTCATTCTGGGGACAAGGGAAGTTTTGCCTTCACTGCTGAAAGCAGCTCATGACCCTTCCCATGATCATAGCAGTCCTCCCGGCCAGTGCCTGTCTCTGCCTCAGTTTCCCCAAAGGCTGGTGCTCCTGGACGAAGGGAAACACTCCCAGTCTGATCCTCTCATCTCACTGCCCTTCCACACCTCGATAAAGTGGCTCTGCAAGTGCCATCCCAAGCCCAGGCTGCAGGAACAACTGAAGCACACTGAGGCAAAGGGGGCAGAAGCAGGGCAGGATGGAGAACTGCTTCCCTGATGAGGGTACCCTCATGGATCCCTTCCTCTGCTGATGCCACTGCAGGAGCACAGACTCACCAGAGCCTCTGCAAACCCCAGAAAAGCTGTATCCTCATTCCATGGAAACAGCTTCTAAGCTTCACCTCTCCAGCATGCTTATAGTGGCAAGATTTTAAGCATGTAGGCAGGAAATAAGACACAGCATTTCTCATTGTTTATCTGCTTAAGCACTTTTTGGAGCCAACACACTGATACTCCCAACAAGCATCTAGCACCACTCCATTCATATCCTGGGCTTCCCTACCCTGTCCCCTAACTGCCATGCCTGAGTGTGGTGCAGTGGAGATGTTCAGCTGCTCCCAAGAGGGATGGGGCAGATGGGATGGCTCTGCAGGACTCCCCCCTCTCCTCCACACTGGCAGCTGAGAGATCAGCCTCCTTCCCACCCCTGCCTAGATTCAGTTCCTGAAAGCAGGTGGCTGTGACCCTTCCTGGACCTAGCCCTTAATCTGAAAATGTTTTCCCAAGGTTGTTTCCCTATGCCTTGCCAGGGTAAACCTCCCTGCTGATTGTTGCCCTGTTGACTCCTGCACCTGAAGATAAAGTTTTTCCTGGCCCCATTTATGCAGCAGCAGCTGCTCAGCAATGCACTCAGGGCTGCCATTCCTAGGGCTCTGCTTTAGGGTTACTCATTTCAGCTCCTGCCCCAGCTTCACAGTATCAGGGTGTCTTCTGCACAGGGAAGGCAGGAGGGGAAGGTCACAGCTTGTCTTGCATGTCCTCCCTGCATGGGTCTAAACTGCTTGAAGGATGCAGGGGAAGAGGGTTTTCATGTTTGGGGAGGGATATAGAAGTAGGCAGCAGGAGCAGGTGTAGGGAAGGGAAGGGACAGCTCTTC
>NW_008661314.1:21322-35018 GCF_000695815.1 Acanthisitta chloris
GGGGCTTGCCACTGCCTGTGCCGGGGGCAGACAGCCTGGCACACCTCTGCCTGCTGGCACTGGATCTGCCAGGGTGGGCGGGCAGCACGAGCCCCATGGAACACTGCCAGTCTCTGCCTCACCTCTGCTGCCAGTACTTCTGAGTGTTGGGGCCAGGAGAAAGGCTGTCAGGAGTGGAAGTGAGGGCAGCTCATGGGGTGCAGGCTTCCAGCACCTGGTCTGGAGAACTGGAGGGTTTCTCCTTACTCCGAGGAAGTAAGTGTGCTCCCTTCAGGCACACACAGCACCCGAAATAGCCAAGGGGCTGCGTGTCCCTGACGTCTGGCTCAAAATATCTCAAGTGGGCTGGTGGGAGGTGCTGAAGGAGTGGCAGAAACCACCAGCAACCCAGGCTCTCTGCTGAGGTCACCCTTGTCACATCCTCCCCCTGCTCCGGGGCAGAGTCCCATCCGGGCTCAGCAGGAGTGGGGAGGTGAGGACAGCCACAGCCTGCTCCAGAGGGCACGGTGCTGCCAGGGTTGGCTCTGGGCACAGCACTGCTGATACCTCCCCTGCCACCACCTGCCACGCTGGGCAGAGCTGCTCAGTGCCCCATGGCTGCAGAGGCTCTCGGCGCGTGGTCCAGCAATGGCAGTAGGATCCTGTGCCCTGTGGATGCTTCCTTTGCCCAGCGCTTCCTGCCTGCTGTCTACCTGATGGTGATCCCACTGGGGCTGGTGGGGAATGGGCTGGGGCTGTGGCACCTCTGCACGGGGCCTCGGCAGGGCACCCACCAGCCCCTCAGCCTGCTGGTGGGCAACCTGGGGCTGGCTGACCTGCTGTACGTCAGCACACTGCCCTTCCTCGTCAGCTACTACCTGCAAGGCAGAGTGTGGGTCTTTGGGCAGGGTTGGTGCCGGCTCACCCGTGTCCTCTTCCACATCAACCTCTATGCCAGCATCGGCTTCCTCACCTGCATCAGCATCCACCGCTACCTGGGCATCGTGCACCCGCTGAGGGCACGAGGCAGGTGCCAGGGTGCAGCCTCTTCAGTGTGGCTCAGCGTGATGGTCTGGGTGTGGGTCATTGTGCAGGTAGCTCCTGATTTTGCCTTCAGCAAGATGGATGACACAGGGTCACAGTGCCATGACACAACGGGGCACAAGAACGTGAGTGTTTACTTGCCGTACAGCTTGGCTGTCACCGTGACTGGATTCATCATCCCATTCCTCATCATCATCGGGTGCTACTGCCATGTGGTGTTGGTGCTCTGCAGGAGCAACACCGAGGACCTCAGCCTCAGGAGAAGAAGCATCAGACTGGTGATTCTTGTGATGGTTCTCTTCTCCATCTGCTTCCTCCCGTACCACATCTTCAGAAACCTCAACTTGTTGTTTCGTGGCTGGCAGCTGCAATGGTCCTGCACACCAGCTTTACAGAGCATCTACATTTCCTACCAGGTGACTCGGGGCCTGGCAAGCTTCAACAGTGCCCTCAACCCCCTGCTCTATGTGTTTACCAGCAAAGACTGCATGTCACGAATGAGGACCATCTGCCAAAGAGCCAGTCAGTGTCTGGGGCCCACCTTCAGGAGGAAAACCTCTTGCCAGGCCAATGAGAAGACAAGGAGCATCATTCATTGTAAGGAGGAGGCTTCTGATGAAATCTGAGGTACCCATCACACCCTCCCTTCTCCCCCTGCAAAGAATCCACCACTTCAGTTTGTGATCACTGGCTCCCATCCACTCAAGGGACAGACAGGACTGTCAGCATTGGAGTGCAAACTGGGATCAAGCTTTAAGAACAAAGCTACTCAACCCAATCTTTTTGCCTACAGTATGCCAGGGGATAGAAAGAGATGAACATCACGTTTGTTCCAGTCCTGAAGTGTTTCTCTCCAGCCTCCAATGCAGTGGTCTGAGCTGTTTAACATCTACCTCATTCCTAAACACTCATCAAGCTCCTCCATGAATGAGGAATAAGTGTGGAACAATACCTTGTCCCCCCACTGCACTCCCTCTCCACCACTGGACGCGGGTTTGAGACAGAATTCCCTCCTTCACCTAAGGAGAGGGCACTAATTGCATCACAGGACAGCTGAGAGGGTGAGTTTTTGCAGGGGGAGGTGCTTTGGAAATGGAAATACTAATAAAAAGATCAGGTTTTAAATACATGACTAAGCTGTGCCAGTTCCTGGGTTAGTTGTTCCCAGGTGACTGAACTGCTTCAGGATCTGTGGGATTCTCTACTGCCCACCTCCTTTGCAGAGGAAAAAAGATTTTTAGCATTACTCACTGTCTTTTGGAAGAGCATAGAGCACCAATAAATTGGCATTTTGAAGTTTTTGGAGGCTGTTGGTTGAGGGGTTTTTTTTTGGAAGGCAAATGACTGCAGTAGCCTGAACCACTGCTTTCACCAGGCAAATCCCAGTAGAGTGTGGAAACCTTCAGGTGCCTGGCTGCATCTTGCATCCAGCCTTATGAAGGGATTAGCTATGTCTGGTAAAAATTAGACATACAGAAAAAGAGAAGCAATGCTGGTTTGAAGGCAGGATTCAATGGCAAGGACAGTCTGCGTGTCATCACTGGAGCTGGGGGATCTCTGCCTCGGGGTGGGCAGAGGCTTCCAAGCAGCATTTTGGCTTTTGCTCTTGGTGTTACCCACTGTGAACAGCTCAAACATTTCAGTCCCCATGAAAGCAGCAATGTGATTTGCAACAGCAGTTCTTGCAGCTTGGCTAAAGGAAATGGATTGCTCGTTAAAACCTGCCCGTTCTGTGAAAGTTCTGACCCACAGACATTGTGTTCTTTGCCCAACATTTATCTCTGCTGGCTGTTCCTCGAACGGACCCTCCTTTGCTGCAGCACGGAGGGAGCACGGCTGCCTCTCAGCTGACTTAATGTGTCTAAAGTGCAAATAAACACCTCATGCTTTCAGTCTGAGTCGTTTGGCTACTTTTAAAGCTTTGGAGGAACCCTGGAGCCAGCTGGCCTGCGGGCTGGAGCAGGGGCCTCCTGCTCAGGGAGCAGTGATGAGCTTTCCAGGGCTCTGCAGGCAGGGAGCTGCTGGGGGACTGCAGGCAGCTGGCAGGGAGTGATCCAGAACAGGCATGCACAGAGGTAGGTCCCTGGAGTCTGCTCAGCACCAGTCAGGAGTCCAGCAGAGCCCTAAATGTCCAGCTCCCACATCATCCAGAGGAAACCCAAAGACAAAGCTTGAATTCACAAATGAGATCTTCTCTCTGTAGTAGGGAAGATCAGGACATTAGGATCAGATCTGGTCCCTGCTCCTTGCACACAGTCTTCAGATCTGTGCTTCTCCAGAGCTGTGAACTCTTCTCCTCCTTTCCTGAAAAAATACGCCTCTGAAAGTTATCCAAGTCTTCCATCTTCACACATGGATCCCACCCAAGATGCCATAGAACCAGCTCCCACAGCCCAGGGGAGCTGCAACACCCCATCACTGCACCCACTTTGGGAATGATTGATTGAAATAGAGCATTACCACATCCTATCGCTGCGTAGGAAGTGCCAGCAAACTCTGCTCTCACCCCCTGCATCCCTGTGCCCAGATCCATCTTCTCCAGTGCCCCCTCACATCACTGTTAATGATGAGAAGCATCTCTGAGCCCCAGGGACAGTTGCAGCCATAAATCTGCTCATTTTTCTGTGTCTTGCATCTGTCAAATCAGCAAAAGCCATTAACGATCTGTGTGTTGGGCTGATGCCTCAGATACTTGGGTTGTGGTTTGTTTAAATATCTTGCTTTGCATCCCCTTTGATTCTCAATGCTGCTTCCCCCCGTGAATTGGGGGGATGAGCTTCTTCCCTTTATTAGCTGTGTGTGCAATTAAGGGTCAACCACTGGTATATGAACCTCTTTGCAACTGGTGATGGGGCACCAAAGAAACCCTCCTTCCTCCAGCTCTCAGTCCTCCTTTTTCCAGCCTTCCTTCCTCCAGCTCTCGCTACCAGGGAAGCTCCTTCCCTCCCAAAGAGCAGCCACTGCTCTCTGCAGGACATGCAGGTACATGGTCACTGCAGGGGTTCTCAAAATGTGTGGGCACTGCTGACCCTTTAAAACCTCCCCAGGGCTCTTTATGCCCTAGGACCAGAGGGTGAGATTGTCCCTGGAGCAACCAACACAGGCAAATCCTAGTCTGTCATGGTCCCCACTTGTGGCACAGGGAGATGAGGACATAGCACTTATTTGGGAGTGAGTAAAGGGACAGGGAGGGTGGGAAGCTGTCATAATCCGCCTTCCTCTTGTCCCAGCAACTCTGCCAGCCATTGGCAGGGCCATGCACAAGCATTTGCTGCTGGCAGGATGTGGCCAGTGCCCACCAGAGTTGCTGTGCCATGGTTACATCCTGAACTATCACCTCTTCTGCTCTCCTGGCTTATGATGAGCTGAACATTCCTCTTCCCCTCCATTGGCTATTTGTTGCTAGACATTGAAGATGCCTAAAGTCAGGTGAGGGGAATCTCACCTACACCATCTGCTTTTCCTGTATCCTCTCTGCCAGAGCAATGTGGAGCAAGGATCTTGTCTGCAAAATCGAGCTGAAAGCAGGTTTTAAACTCCTTTACCCAGATTAGACACAACCAATAAATCAAACATGGTGGGAATTCTCCTGCTGACATTAATGAGATCAGGATCAAGCCTGGAAATTTGGCAGTATTTCTTGCTTCATTAAATAAACCCCTCTTGGTTGAGGATTTGTTGCAAACACAGTCAGGATTTGTTATGTTACAGAGAAGTTTTGAGCTGACAGCCCAAGGAAGCCAGTCATGCAGAACTAACAGGCACACGTACAGATGCACAGATGTACAGCCACTTTCTTCCTCCCAAATCCATAACTGTTTTTCTTGGCACACAAAACATTCTACAAGAAGAAAATATCACTATCAGCAGCAGCTAAATGCATAGAACTCAACTCTGATTAATTCTTTATTTCACTCTTCACAGATTGGCTAAAATCTGGCTCTGACCAAGCTGCCCCACTCAATTCAGGGGTGTCAGTATGGTCAGTGAAGCCCTGATTGCTAAACAAGCATGAGTTGGCTGTCCTGTGCTGAGAACATGGGCTTGTGCCTTTGTGCCAGAGATTCCCACAGCCTGGGAGAGTGGGAGCTGCTGTGGACAAGGGCTGTGGGTGCTGGGGACTATGCTGCAGGACTGAGATGGTGCACAGGGTTTGTGCAAACAGAGCATCACCACAGCATGAGAACTCCCAGGCCCAGGCGAGGTGTGAAGACTACGTGTGAAGCCTGAGAAGAAGCAGTGCTGCATCTTTTGTGGTGTGGTGGGAGGCTGCAGTGTGCACACAAAAAGGGATGAGTCACTCAGGTCACTAATGAAAGGTCACAATATCCTCAGATTCAGCGAGAGGCATTTATTTCTACAGCAAGACAATTTCATTGCTAAAATACCTTTGGCTGCAGAGATGACTGACCTGATGAGTTATCTTATTTACCAAGGATATCGATCAGACTGGGAAGGAATAGCAGATGCAATTACTCCAGGTGAACTGGGAAAAAAATGGTAAATATACCTGGGGCTGGATGCCATTGGTGAAGATCTTAATAAAAGAGAAAAATCTTAGTCTTTGTCTGTGCTATGCAGAGTGTTTTGGCATCCGGAAGACTAACAGCTTGTGAAGAAGAGCAAATCACAGAAATAGAACAACATTTAGCGTGACTGTGTGAAGCCATCAGTCTAATACTACTCCTGCAGTGTATGCAGTTATAAATAGGTGATGCCATGCAGCGTGGGACCTGGGGAGCTGCGAGCTCAGGAATGCTCGGCCAGCTCGGGCGGCAGCAGCACTGCGCAGCTCCCAGCTGGAGCTCACATTTGTATGTGCACTACAGAGCGACTGCGGCTGCACCCTGCGGGCATGGATTTGGCCTGGAGGACTTGCTGAGCCCAAGCTTCATAGAGTTGTGCCGTTTTTCACACCATTCCTCTAAATATCTCCCAGCAGCAAGCCCTCTGTGCCCCTTGCCATCAGTGCTGATCACTGCTCAAGGCAGGAGCAGGGCAGGGCTGCCCTGTGCACCACAACCAGAGTTGCCTCCTCAGCAACCCGGGAGGAGACTGTACTTGGAATTTCACCCAACACCTCCACTCTGCCATGAACAGGAGACACTCAGGTCTGATCTGGCTCCCTAAAGAGCCCTTCGTGCCAAGGCACAGCCCAGCCAGCATGAAATCCTTCTGCTCGTTTGGGCTCATGGGCAAAAAGTTTACGCTAAGGAGCATCAAAGAGCTCCCAGGCTTCTCAGAGGCACCACAGCTCCTCCTTGGAGAGGCTGCTTCCATGCTGTGCAGAGGATATCCAAGGACAGGAGACTGATTAACCCTGTCCTGGCTGTCTTCACTCTGATGTGGAGGTGCTGCACAGCAGAGGACGGAAAACTGCACACCACAGCTCCCAGTCTGCTCTTACCAGTACAGCACCACTGTGTTTCCAGTACAGGCACAGTGGTGACAAAGTCCCATGGCAATGGGAAGTTGCTGTCATGGAGGAGAGCTCAGCAGCAGGTTTGCTGGTGGTGATGCCAAGAGTCAGTCATTCCTACTGAATGAAGTGTTACTTGGTTTTGGAGGCAAAAATTCCCCTTTAAAATTGTGCAATGCTGGGATGGCCACACAGTGCCATGCTGAGAGTCCAGGGGAAATGGTAGGATGCAGAGTTTCCTTGGGATGCATCTCATCCAGGAGCCTGGGGCTGTCCAAGAGCCTGATGGGTCTGCAATACCCATCATGAGATGCTGCAGCTAGAGGAAAGCATATTCCTATCTGTAAGGCCAAAACAACAGTCCCACCCTCCATGGACACTATCCCACTGAGCTGGAAGTTGGGAAAAGGTTTTTCCCAGGGCAGACACCAGTGGCACAAGGGGCACAGCAAGGGAGAGGGGCCCTGTGAGCTGAAATATTAGGGAGAAGTCTGTGGTTTAACCCTCCTGCCCACAGGGACAAGCATAAGCTATCTCTCCACTGCTGGATTTGGTGGCCTCAGCTGCTTGGTGGAGTTTGTGAGTGGGTCAGTGACTCTTTCCTCTCCTCACCAGGTCATTTAGGGTTGGACTCGATGATCTTTGAGGTCTTTTCCAGCCCAGTTGATTCTATGATTCTATGATAATCCCTCATTCCCAGATTCTGCCAGAAGCTCTGGTTAGCCCCATTGGAAGCAAACCCAGCAGCATGGAAAGCAAGAGGAGGGTTTATTTCCCCTTCCAGTGCCACATGGGTGAGGAGCAAAGGATGTTTCATGGGTAAACCCAAGCAGCAGGCTCAGTCTGGGAGTACGGGACACATCCTCTCCCAAAGGCATCACAGAGATGAGAGATGGACTTGCAAATCCCAGGCTGGCGTTTGCAGCTCTCACCTGCCTCCATAAAGGGAACTGTTTGCATGAAGTTCCCAAGCCAGAAACCCCAAAGTGGCCACCCCTGAGTCTGTGCCTGGCTCTGTGTGGAGGTGCCCTCGAGAATACCTGGATAAGCATCACCTCCTGTCACTGCTCAGCACCTCAGCTCCCACCCCAAGAGACACTCAAACAGGAGACTTAAAAGTCAGCTAAATATTTCAGAACCCAGAAAAGCCTCCAGTTTCTTTTCCCATTTAGCTCAGGTGGTTTGCCTGACTGCAGAAAAGCTTACTGTTAACTTGATTCCCTCTAACTGATTCATGGCAGATCTGGCATCCCAATGCCTGGAACAGCTGTGATTCCTGTGCTGCTGTTTGCTCTGCCCCAGGGACATCACACAGCCCCTGAGCCTGGCTGGAAAGAGAGGGCCAGGGCTGGAGCAGGGGACAAGCAGCTGGGCCAGGCACACACAGGGACATCATTACATTTGCAATTCAGAGAGGATGTGTCTCATCTGCCCAATTAGTCCTTCCAGAGAAAAGCCTGGAGAGAAGCAACTGGAAACCCTCTGCATATAAACAAGGCTTAGTAAAATCTGCAGTTTTAAGGTGGAGGAAGAAATATGTTCCCAACATGGTGCTTTCACTGCAAGAGAAAACAAATATTTTCATTTTGTTCTCTTCATTCCCCACTGGGAACCTGCTGTGCTCTTAGGCATGGGCAGCCAGGAACATTTTCACAGGGCATTTACAGCTCCCTCAGCTGGGAAATCACTCGTGGCCCCAAAACCAGAGCTGTTTTGGCCAGGGGAGTTCGGGACCAGCCATGGAGCATTGCTAGAGGGGGAAGAAAAATGCATCTTGGTGGGATCAGACCCTGCATTGAAATAGGTCAGTGCCTCGCTGGAAGCTCAGTTACCTCTCCACACTGGTTCCCTGAACTTCAGAGGCAGAACAGGAAAGGACATCTTGAGTTTCACTAATAAATGCACTTTTACCCAGTTGAAGTGCTGGGACCAATTTGTTTCTTACTGGGTTATTTTTAGCATCAAAACGAGCCATTTGCTGTAAACTGTCTGCCTGGGAAGAGGAGCCCTGGGGCGGCAGACAGGTCACTGCCCCAGCTGCCACAGCCAAATCTCATCCGGAGCAGGGCTCAGCTTGCTGGAGGGATGGGATCCACCACCATTCCCCCCTGGAGCACATCCAGGCAGACAGACACTGCCTCCTGCCCCACCAGCCTGCAGGGCCCTGCAGTGGCATCTGGGGAAGGAGAGTGCCACGGGACCAGGGCCCTGGTTAGTGAACAGACCACGCCGGCAGACACCTTTGGCACTGAAGCTACTCGTGGTGCTCACCAGAGGCCACGTGGGCTATGATATGCCATGTAGCATGCCAGAGCCCATCACTCCCCCAAGAGTGTCCCACAGAATCCCCAGAGCAGCTCAGGACCTTTCCAGTCCCCACAGTGCAGTGGTATGAGCTGCCTCATCCCTATGAGAACGGGAAGAAGGGTGAAGCTGTCACCGGGGAACCCTCTGAAAGAGTCTCACATATTTGCAATTCATTCCCAGACCCTTTGTCCTCCCCACCCCTGACCTTCCTGGCAGTCCCACAGGCTGTGATGCAGGGAATTCATTTATAGCATCATGATGCTGCTGTCTGTGGTGGGAGCAGAGGTACACTTGGGGTCAGGTCCTGTTCTCCCTGTGGCCAAGGGTTTGACGTGGTCATGTTTCTATGGTGAGTCTGTGGTGGTGGCCATGGCAGCTCATCTCCAGTTTCACCTTCCCCAAAAGCAGGACTCTTCTCCAGACACACTCCCAAAGCCTCTCTCTCTCTCCATCACTGGGATCCAGGGTCTCCTGGCAAGGACCAGCCCATCCCAGCAGAGCCACCACAGAGCCTCCTGCCCCCAAACCCCAATCCAGACTGGCTGCTGGCTCTCATTTAACAGGCTCCCAGTTGAGTATTTCCACAAATTCTTAAGTAGGGACATTATTATTTTATCTTATTATTTTATAATTAAACAAAATAAATGAACTGCCTAAAGTGTCTGAGATCAAGAACTTGCTAAAGCAGAGCAGCACCTTTTCCCTTTGGTTGTGGTCCAGGGGCTTTATGGCAGGTACTTTGTGCCTGGCTGATGTTCAACTGACACTTTTCCAAGCATATAAAATACTTATTAGGCTGAAAATAGAGTTTGTGACCATAAGCTGTCAAGAGCAGTGTCAGCATTTCCAGCCCAGGTCTGCTTTGTGTACAAGCACAGTCAGATCAGGCTGCTGGGGGAGCAGGGTGGGGAGGATGGGGCTGTGTCCTCACAGCACCCATTTTGGGCAGGAAGGGTAATTAAGGAGGGTTCACTAACGAGCTGTAGGGTATCAGGAGGAGGCACAGCTGGGGTTTAGCATGGTTGGTACTAGGCAAGGTGGTTGAAGACAGTCCTATGTAGAGCTGTGTCCACTCACCTGGGGGTTTGGAACATGCAAGCAACATCCATGGAGACCATGCAGAGGCAATCTGCATTTGCAACTGGTTTATATCCAATGCTTCATTAATTCCCTTGCTGAGCTTCCAGATCACTATGCAGAGCAAAATGCCTGCAGCCATCTGAGCTACAAAGAGGCCAGGAGGGAGGCAGTGGGAATTCTCAGAGCTGAGAGAGAGCTGTGAGGTTCCTGAGCCTGCAGTAACTCTGAGTGTGGCCACAGGATAGAGACAAGGCAGCTCGGGCAAGCAGGAGGATATTTTATAGAATGATTTATGGAGTCATGGGGCAGAAGCAAACACTGCTACATCCAGCCTGGATCTGATCAGGATGCTGTGTCTGCAGAAGAGGGCATTGCCATGGCCCTTCACAAGGAAAAGAGGGATTGCCCCCTGTGCCTGGCTCATGGTGCTACCTGTCTGGGGTCAGCCCAGCAGGGCCTGGAGTCTGTTGTGCTTTAATGACATCATCTGGGCAGCTGCAGGTGGTTGTTATTCATACCTTGATATCGAACACTTTTGAGAAATGAACTAATCCATTGCTTTAAAAATACCCTGTGGCATTGCCAGGCTGTCTATAATCAGTACTAAATAGCTTTAAAGCCAGAATAGCTGATGCTTTTACTAAGGCAAATGAAAACATCTATTTGGTGTTTAAAAATAACCAAAAGAAGCAGAGATGCCAGGATAGTCTCCAAACCATGGAGAGCTGGAGCACCTTGCAGCCAAAATCTGGGAGGAGGCTGATGCCTGACAGGCCATGGGACCAACCCAAACAGACCCACACCACTGGTTCCCATTTAGTGTGGGACCAACCCAAACAGACCCACATCACTGGTCCCTGTTAGAGCCTTTGATCTTAAACTGTTAAGCAGCTTTGCTTATTTCAATCCATTAGGACTAGAAAAGCTTTTCAATAAACTCCCCACCAGCCTGGAATTAGTAGATGTGGGCCAATTAGACACATTAATTAGGCACTGGTTTAAACACAGATGAGGTTTGACTTTGTTCACCAACCTCAGAGGAAGCAGCTTCTCAAAGTTCACCTCCAAAAGACTGGAAAAAAGGCACATTCACTCTAGGTCACAAGTACCTCACAACAGAAACACAGTGCTTCGACTTCTGTTTTATTTTCAGAGCTCCTGATTTTGCTCTACCTCCCCATGCAATAAAAATGAGACATTTAATCTCATAATGCAACTTCTTACTGGAAATCAATGATAAAGTACATTATCTTGCTGCCCTGATCCTGTGGCTCCAGCCTGACCTTCCCCAAATGCAGCAAAGTTGGTGGAAAGACAAAGGTTGAAGTGAGGGTTTCCCAGTGGAAAAGTGTGAAACTTTCCTCTGCCTCAAGAGGGATGGGACAGGACAGGACGGTCCTGCACAACAGCTGTTTGACACAGTTTGGATTTGCTCATGCCCTGTGCTAGCTGTAGGCAGGAAAAAGCAGCACGTGGACAATGCGAGGCAGAGTGGGCTGAATCCAGCACCTTCTGAACTATGAAGCCTCCAGCCCCATTCCAAGCATGGTCCTGCTTTGTTACTGGTGGGTTTCTCATTAGGAGATGGATCCTACTACCCTTGTTCGGGCCTGTGACCTGCATGAGGTCAAAGCAAACCCCAAAAGAAGAAACCAGTGCCATGCCAATCTCTGTAACTCCCAGTGCAGCAGGGAAAGGCCATGCTGAGGGAAGACCTGTGCCTGAGACACTGCAAGGTGAGGATTTCTTCTGAGTCAGGAGTAGACCTTGGAGCCAGCCAAGGTCAACCCACCATAAGACCCAAAGAGGACCAGAAACCACCTTGAGGAAATGCTGAGAGCTGTTCATGCTGTGGTGGCAGAGAAAGGTACCTCTGCCCCCAACAGCCTCAGCCACAGGGAGGGTGAGATCCCACCCACAGACCTCCTCCCTGTGTAGGTAGTACTTTGGGAAGGTTGTGCTGTACCATTTCTGCTCAAGCACTGCTGGTTCTCATTGCAGACACAGGTTTGGAAACAATCCATGAAGGATTTAGGTCGTTCATGACCAGCTAAGATTGATACTGCTGCTAACAGAAACTGGGCAAGTAGCTTGGGCCTGTCTTCACCCACAGGTGGAGAGCATCCCAGGGTTTGCATGCTTGCACCTGCACTGGCATGTGGGTTAAACATTGGCACAGAGCAATTGGCTTTGGATAACAGGCTACAGCATCAGCTTAACACTCCAAATATTACCTGAGGACCCCAGAATTTGTCCTGCAAGACATTGGAGGCTCCAGAACCCCTTCTAAAAGATATGTGACAGGAACTTGGTGATGTGATTACTGTAAAATCTCCTTCCTCTGTAATGGAACCAACAGGAGCTCAATTAGCACTGGGTCCTGTCTCCAAGGTGGGATGTCATTGCTGACCAGTGGAAAAAATTACCAGCAGCAGGTGAAGTGTATCTTCTCAAGCAGGCAGCTCCCACATGTCCCTGGGTCTGGAGATTTGACAGCATCCCACGTCCTGTTAACAGGGCTGCAAACACACCAAGGAGAACACAAACCAGACACATTCCTCCAGTGGAGGCTCTGCTGCATGATTTAGGGGGCTGCGAGCTCTGTGATGTTGAGCAGCAACCCGGCAGCTTGTGCTGCTGCTGATGGATGCTGGAGTCTATTTTTTCTCCAAAAACAACTTTCACTAATGGTGCTGGCACAGAGGCTCAGTAAGGAGGAGGGAGGTGGCAAGTGGCCAGGGTGAAAAAGAGTTCACGATTACAGTAGGAAAGGCCACTGTGTCCCTTGTGCTGGCCATGGAAATGCTGAGGACAGGGCTGAAAGGGTATCCAGGAGGGCATCTCTAGGAGAGCATCCACTGTACCCAGAGCATTTTCAGCAGACGTCCAGACATCTGCTTATCTTGTTTTCAAACTCCTCCAGGTATGGGGTGCCACAACCCCCCCCAGCAGTCTATTCCAGTCTTCCACTGTCTTTATGGTTACAAAGGTTTTCTTATGTCCAATCCAAACCTCCATCGCTGCAGTTAAAGCCTGAAGCATCTTGTCCTCTCCAAAGAGAGAATCAAGATGGATGAAGAGGGATGCAAGCCTTGTTGTTTTTTTCACTTGTCTGTTTTTGCCCAGCCAAAAGAAGGAGAGTTTATTTCTTGGAGATACTATCTCCTGCAACACACAACTCAGAGAAGTATCTTTCTATTTTTAAAAGTGAAGCATAAGAGTTACATAAAAACTCAAGAAACCAAGAATGAGAAACAGGGTCTTCATTTTCTGGGCTCTGTCTCCTACCACAGCTAATTTCCAAGCTCCTCAGAGCTGACCTGGGCTGTCCACAGGGCACCAGTGTGCTCACTGCTCCCCGCACCAGCACAGAGCTGGCTGGTCCCATATCCCCTGTGCCTACAGCCTCTCATCAACGTGCCAAAGAAAGCAGCAAAAACCTGGTTTGTTTCTGAACCTGGTTTTGTTCCTTTCTGCTGGTAAACACGTTCCTCACTGCCATGGGTGTGAAGCAGCACTTCCTTACCCAGAGCTGGGCAGAGCAGCAGGGTCGAGGGTTGCCTGCATGGGGGTGGCACTGCAGGGTACTTTGGGGCAGCCACACAGCCCCAAAGCCTCCTGCTGTCAGGAGGGTGTGCTGGCGCGAGAAACTCCTCCAGCCTAGGTGCATACAGGCAGGGGCAACTTTGGGGAATGGAGCCATGAGTAGTGTCACCAGCACAGGATGAACTGTGGCCTCGCTAGGGCTCACCTGCAGCTGGGGGCTGCCAGCTCTGCCCGGGGCTGCCAGGCAGGGAGGGCTCAGGGCACACAGGAGCCAGACTTGGTGTGAAAGCGACTCGGTGCCTGGAACAGCTGTGTGCATGG
>NW_008661315.1:0-207 GCF_000695815.1 Acanthisitta chloris
GGTCCCAAAGAGGGTTTGGGGGTCCCAGAATTTGGGGGTTCCCTGGATTTGGGGGTCCCAGAATTTGGGGATCCCAGAATTTGGGGTCCAGTATTTGGGGGTCCCAGAATTTTGGGATTTCCCTGGATTTGGGGGGTCCCAAAGAGGGTTTGGGGGTCCCAAGGAGGGTTTGGGGGGGTCCCAGAATTTGGGGGGATTGGGGAGGGA
>NW_008661315.1:520-1659 GCF_000695815.1 Acanthisitta chloris
TGGGGAGATCTGAGGATGTGTTGGGGGTTCCCTTTGCTCTGGCTGCTCCCAGACCTGTGGGACCTCCCAAAATTTGGGATTTTCCCGGAATTCTGGAGGGAGCTCAGGATATGGTGGGGTCCCAAGGAGGATTTGGGGGTTCCCAGAATTTTGGTGGACCTCCCAAAATTTGGGATTTTCCCAGAATTTTGGAGGGAGCTCAGGATTTGGGGGGTCCCAAAGAGGATTTGGGGGTTCCCAGAATTTTGGATTTCCCAGAATTTTGGGGAGATCTGAGGATGCTTTGGGGGTTCCCTTTGCTCTGGGACCTCCCAAAATTCGGGATTTTCCCGGAATTCCAGACGGATCCGATGACCCCCTGCCCATTCCCATAATTTTGGGGTCCCTCCACCCCATTCCCCCCAAATTTTTGGGAATTCCCTCACCCTTTCCCCCTTCATCCCGAGTTTCTTGGCCGTGGCCGTGCAGAGCTCCAGGTGCTTTTCCAGTTGCTCCAGGTACTCTAAACCCAGGACAAACTGGGATGAACTGGGCTGAACTGGGATTTGGGGTGGGGGGACCCTCAGCCCCCCATTACCTGCCCGGAATTTGGGGTCCCCCCCCCGGAGCTTGGCCTGGATTCCTTGGATCCGTCGGAGCAGATCCTGCTGCTGCTGCCGGAGCTGGGAGGGAACTGGTTGCTGGGATTGGCCCAGTAAGAGAATCTGGGGGGAAACAGAGGGAGACTGGGAATGCTGGGAGCACTGGGAATGGTGGGGAGACTGGGAATGCTGGGAGTACTGGGAATGGTGGGGAGACTGGGAATGCTGGGAGTACTGGGAATGGTGGGGAGACTGGGAATGCTGGGAGTACTGGGAATGGTGGGGAGACTGGGAATGCTGGGAGTACTGGGAATGGTGGGGAGACTGGGAATGCTGGGAGTACTGGGAATGGTGGGGAGACTGGGAATGCTGGGAGTACTGGGAATGGTGGGGAGACTGGGAATGCTGGGAGTACTGGGAATGGTGGGGAGACTGGGAATGCTGGGAGTACTGGGAATGGTGGGGAGACTGGGAATGCTGGGAGTACTGGGAATGGTGGGGAGACTGGGAATGCTGGGAGTACTGGGTTGAGGAGACTGGGAGTGCTGGGAGCACTGG
>NW_008661316.1:0-24095 GCF_000695815.1 Acanthisitta chloris
TTCCAACCCCTACATTCTATGATTCTGAAAACATGCAGCTGGTAGTTCCAGCCAAATTCCAGTTTGACCAATGGTTTCCTGCATGCCTGGAGCCTCTTCTGCTCTTTGTGCTGTGCTTGGTATGTTCCTGGGCAGGATCCGTGTTGTGTTTGGATAGATGTGTGTGAGCACTGAGTGAATTGATTCTTGTCAATTACAAAGGCTGTGAGGAGTCTGGAGACTCCTGGAGATGAAAAGCCTTGGAAAAAAAAGCACAAAACATTAATTATTTATCTCTTGGTGTCATTATTGTATAGGGTTTAAATTACTACTTCAAAATCATTTCTCATTATATTGTACTGTCATCTCTGCAGATACAAAGAACTTTCATTCTCTAATATCTGCTGTATATCAGCCACTCTGGATTTATTAGGGAAGAGGCTCTTCTCCTCTCCCTCCCATTCCTCCCACTAGCCAACTGGATTAGTCTGGGCTAAATTAAATAGTCTCAAAAAGCCAAAAGAAAAGAAGCAAATCAATACAGCATAAGAAATTAAAAAATCACTTCATTGAATTTATTTTAATCTGCAAAGTTGTAAAGTGCTTAAACTGCAGATCCCACACTCTGCAGAAATCCGAAGGGATTCCCAGTGTGAATTCAGAATGCAGAGCTCAGGTTTGTGTTCCAGTGCATATGAAATGAAGTTTGTTTTGTTCCCAGACTCAGCTAAGTGGGTTTGTACTTAGCGTGGGAAGGAAGAGAGGGGATGTACATCATGTGGACCTGCACAGCACCAGAGTTGGGGGACAGGGAGGCACTGTAGATCCTGGGATTATTTCACCCTGGAAACAACCACCTTCCTCTTTGGCTGGGCCTCTTCCTTCTTTAGATGGTGTGTTGGTTTTTTTTTTTTTCTCCCTGAGCAATACATCACTGGAGCAACTCATTGTGGTGATGAATTGCTTGTCCACGTTATCAGATGGGCCTGTTCTGATACTCCTGCATCATCCCAAGCATTGTGCTAATATATCAACACCCTGAGCTGCTGCTCTGATGATGTGCCTTGGCCTCATTTGTCACTGAGGGCTCACCCATGCACATGGAACCTGCTGCACAGGGCAGGAATGGTGCCCAGGCAAAGTCAGGTTAGGGCAGAATTTGGGACAAACTTGCCAAAAAGGCAATCAGCCAACACCTCCAGTAAGGTCATGGAGTTGTTTGACATTTGGGTGACACAATCTGAATGTCTTTTAGGACTAGTGTCCTAGGGCATTTGGCTTCTTAGGTCTTCTGCAGTGTGCTCAAACGCATTTGGGTGACACAGTCTGAATGACTTTTAGAACTAGTGTCCTAGGGCATTTGGCCTCTTAGGTCTTCTGCAGTGTGCTCAAACCAGCAGCTGCTTTTGAAATCTTGGGGGTTTTGTGGTTTTGAATATGGCAAAGTGAACTCTTTAGTATCACCCAGGTGCTCAGAGGAAAAAGCTGTCGTGGTTTAACCTCAGCCTGGCTAAAACCAGGACAAAGCCCATTGTAATGGGACAGGTAGTGCCCAGGAGCAGAGCACCAGGTGCCTGTTTTTCAGTCTCTGAACATTCAGAGATAGTTTGGAGGGAAAGATCCTTCTTGTTTCCCTTACTGTAGTGTGGAGTCTGTATTGACACCAGACTTGCCTGCAGTTGTCTTCAGGTACAGACTTCTGCCTCAGGCCCTTCTATATTTGGATAGTTTGGAACTGTTGCAGTTCCTAAAGCCTGTGCTTTGCTCCTAATCCTGCTTAATCCTTTAGTTAGCTCAAATTTAGTTCTGATAATGTTCCATTCCTCCCCTAAAGCCAAGCTGAAATAGCCACACCTCATGAGCTTGCAAAATCAGCCTTCAAACTGGCAAGAATACAGTTAATTCTCGAGGTTCCTGGCACTGGTGCTCCTGGGATCCAGTCCAGAACCTGCTCACGTCAGCAAAGGTTCTTCTAGAGGACACTGGGTCAAGTGTCTGGTGCTGAGTGGAAAATGTGTGGAGTTTGCAATGGAAATAGTGCCCTAGAGCTGGAGCTTGTCCAATGTGCTGTTGCCCTGCCCTGGCACCCACAAACCCCCACTTTGTCCTGCTGTTGGAGGAGAAATGGCTGTGACCCCAACCTGATGTTTCTCCTTGCATAAATTACATCCAGGGAGCCTGAGCTGTTTGTGTCTTAGCTAAGATGTTTATGGATTTGTGGATAATCTTTGTCAGTTATTTTATATTCAGGACAATCTTTTTGCAGCTATTGAGAATAAATTGTGAAATTTTAAAAAAAAAGAAAAGAAGTAACTTATAAGGGGAAAATAAGTCTGGGCTTGAGTGGGAAAGCAGAAAGTAAATAAGAAGGATTATGCTTCAGAGCCTCAGGATAGCAACCTAATATAATGCTGAATTGAGACACAAACAAACTGTACACATAAGTTCGATTGGAGCTCAGATTTGGCCACTTAATATTTATGCAAGAACATTCAGATCAAAGCAGAATAGCTGGATTGTTTAGATGTTGCATTCTCTCAGTGTCTAGGAGGACAGATATCAGAAAACTGCCTGTGGAGATGTCTGTCCTTATCAGATGACCCAAGCAGAAAAGGAATTTCAAAGCTCTACAAAGAAACCACTCTTGCAAGACAATTTGGTGTGTAGTCATGTAGTAATTTTGCAGAGACTCTTTCAGAGCAAGGAGACACATGAGGCAGGATCAAGGGAGTCAAAGCAAATAACCTGGTTGAGATCAGGTTCTCAGGTCAGGGACACCTCTGGTCTCCCATGGCCCAGGGGACAACTTAGGGCCATGCTGTGTGGAGTTTGGCTAGATAGAAAGCTGAACAGGAGCCAGCAGTGTGCTCAGGGGGCCAGGAAGGCCAATGGCTGGGGAAGGGACTGGAGCACAAGTGAGGCTGAGGGAGCTGGGGGTGTTCAGCCTGGAGAAGAGGAGGCTCAGGGGAGACCTTCTCACCCTCTGCAACTCCCTGACAGGAGGTTGGAGTCAGGTGAGGGTTGGTCTCTTCTCCCAGGCAACCAGCAGCAGGACAAGAGGGCACAGACTCAAGCTCTGCCAGGGGAGGGTTAGGTTGGATCTTAGGAAGAGATTTTTTCTGGAGAGAGTGCTCAGACATTGGAATGTGCTGCCCAGGGAGGTGGTGGATTCGCCATCCTGGAGGTTTTCAAGACAAGACTGGATGTGGCACTTAGTGCCATGGGCTAGTGACCACGGTAGGGTTGGACTCAATGATATTTGAGGTCTCTTCCAACCAGGTTGATTCTATGATTCTATGTTTCTATGTTTCTATTATTCTATGATCATTTACCTGCTAGATTAGCAAAGCTCACCTGGAAGTGAGGAGTGTCCCTTCCCTGTCAGAGTCAGTTCTACCTGTGCAGTTGTTTCACCTGCAAGGCTAACTGAGCTCACACTGGTGTTAGCTCATGTGTTGGACTCTGGAGCAGATGTGGAACAAGTCACAGAGAGTGTCCCTGTGGTTTAAAAATAACATGCCTGCTCCACAGCATTAACCAGATGAACATGAGCATCTGACATGTTTGCAAGTGATGTCAGTCCCTCTGCCCTCAGCCTGGCTGCACTCAGCTGGCACCGAGCTGGCTCCGTCCCTCGCCGAGTGCTCCTTCTCCTCCCCCAGCTCCTGCCATCCGAGAGGACAGACTTCTATCAGTTACACTCATTAGCTGTGCAAAGTGTGACTGTGATTCATAATCATCTGCTGCTTTGAGACAAACAAAACCCGAAAACATGTTTCTTCATCTTTCCTGGCAGGAGTTGGCTCAAGCTGCAGCAGGGAAAATAAAGACCTTGTGGGGATTTTCAGGCTGAGCAAAGCAAATGATATGGGGTTTTTTAGCTTATGTGGGTCCTGTTAAATTATGAAACCAGGCTAGAACCACAGAGTTCTTTAACCTCTTGAGAAATTCCCTGTGGGCTAGATTCCCTGCATTGAAATGTTCATTTGGATAAAATTTGGACACTGGGAAAAAAACTTGCTCTTCTATTGTACATTTGCCCTAGTATCATCTTTATTTTCTGGTTCTGCCTCTTGCCTTTCACAAGATTTTTTCCCCATGGTGAAGTGGTAGATGTGGGGACATGTTTTTATTTCCTCACAAAGCTGAAAACAAAGTGTTACTGTGGCTGGTTGATACCAATGTAGGACCAAAGTGTTGCTGTAACTGGTTGACACCAATGTAGGACCAAAATATTGCTGTAACTGGTTGACACCAATGTAGGACCAAAATATTACTGGAACTGGTTGACATCAATGTAGGACCAAAATATTACTGGAACTGGTTGACACCAATGTAGGACCAAAATATTACTGGAACTGGTTGACATCAATGTAGGACCAAAATATTACTGGAACTGGTTGACACCAATGTAGGACCAAAATATTACTGGAACTGGTTGACATCAATGTAGGACCAAAATATTACTGGAACTGGTTGACACCAATGTAGGACCAAAATATTACTGGAACTGGTTGACATCAATGTAGGACCAAAATATTACTGGAACTGGTTGACACCAATGTAGGACCAAAATATTACTGGAACTGGTTGACATCAATGTAGGACCAAAATATTACTGGAACTGGTTGACACCAATGTAGGACCAAAATATTACTGGAACTGGTTGACATCAATGTAGGACCAAAATATTACTGGAACTGGTTGACACCAATGTAGGACCAAAATATTACTGGAACTGGTTGACATCAATGTAGGACCAAAATATTACTGGAACTGGTTGACACCAATGTAGGACCAAAATATTACTGGAACTGGTTGACATCAATGTAGGACCAAAATATTACTGGAACTGGTTGACACCAATGTAGGACCAAAATATTACTGGAACTGGTTGACATCAATGTAGGACCAAAATATTACTGGAACTGGTTGACACCAATGTAGGACCAAAATATTACTGGAACTGGTTGACATCAATGTAGGACCAAAATATTACTGGAACTGGTTGACACCAATGTAGGACCAAAATATTACTGGAACTGGTTGACATCAATGTAGGACCAAAATATTACTGGAACTGGTTGACACCAATGTAGGAACAAAATATTACTGGAACTGGTTGACACCAATGTAGGAACAAAATATTACTGGAACTGGTTGACACCAATGTGGGACCAAAAATATTACTATAACAGGTTGTCACAGAGGATGAGAATCTCTAGTGATCCTCAGGGAGAGTTTGGGCACTAAACTGATCTTTTTCTTCCTGGAGATCACTGATGAAAGAAGAGCAGGAGCTGTGGCTTTGGCCATCAAGCTCAGTCTTTACTTACTGAGCCTTGGACACAAACTCCAACGTGCAGACACAAAAATATCCCTCCAGGTTTGCCACCCAACCTTCTACTTGGCTGGGCATTAGCAATGAGGACTTAGTTAGGCACTTGGGGAAAACTCTGAGCTGAGTACTTTAGTCTTGCTGCAAAGCTGTGGAGCTCTGGATTATTTGCCTTTGATTTCACCTATTGTTTGACTATTGTGTGAGTTGTCTGGGGAAGGGTCAGTCGCTGCCCAGACTCCTCATGCTGCTGCATTGGTGCTGATGTGCTGCAAGTGGATATTTCTGTGTTTTCAAACTAAGGATGGTGTTAACAGAGATGGGATTTTTTGTGCTTGGAGCAGCAGCTAAGAACTACCCTGATGTTAGCCAAGCAGCTGGGGGAGAGCAGAGCTGCTCTTGCAGCATTTGCAGGTACCTTGAGGTTACCCTTTAATTTTCTCCAGCACTCTGTTCCCACACAGTTTTTCAAAAGCTGGAGGGGTTTCTTTTTTTTTTTTTTCCCCTTTGCTATTTTAAAGTAAATTAGGACATGTTTTGAGGGCCTCAAAGCCTTTGTGGTGCTTTTCCCACTAACACAGAATTTGCCACGTACAGCAAATAGCTGCTCAAAGACATTTTTACTTGCTAGCTACAGCCCCCAAAAGCTAAACTTCCCTCATTAACAATTAATGACACTCCTAATAATGCCACCATTGATTAGATTTTTAAATGGCAAGACCCAGTTGTCATGGCTAACATCCTCACCAAGCAGATAGGTCAGCACTGGGAGGGGATCGTTGCGTGAAATATTAGTTCTGTGGTGTCGTGTCACAGGATCTTCCCTGGGAAATGCAGGATTCAGCAGGGACTTGTGTGGAATTGCAAATGGCATTTCAGTGTAGAAGTGACTGCCAAAGGTGTGTTCCTGCTGGGCTTTGCCACCCTGATCAGGTTGCTCAAGGCTTCATCCAGCCATAGAATTTAGGAGTTGGAATGGACCTTACAGGTCATTTAGTCTCAACCCTCCCTGCCCTGGGCAGAGGCATCTCACTAGATCAGGTTAAGTACCACCACATGCAGAATGGCCACCTGGAAGAGTTGGGAGATGATCTTTAAGATCTCTTCCCACCCTAACCATCCTATCACTCCCAGTTTCTGAGCCTTGGGTTTGTAGATGGTCACATTCCATAGAGAGCCCAGCTGGGCATGGAAGTGCAGATGTGTCCCACTGCTTTTATTCTGAGGGACTACTCAGATCTCTCCTTGCTTTTCCCCACTGTCCTATTGTTCCAACTGCACATTGTCCTTTGATCAGCCTCTCTTAAATGTCTGGTCCCCAGAGTAAATTTCTTGGCTCTGTTTTCATTTAGAAAAATAAATGTCATGAACCAACTAACATGAAGAGTTTAGCTTCTAAATATAAGGTTTTTCAGGCAAAAACTGCAAGCAATTCCATTCCTAGCTTAGTTGATTTTCCAGAAGAACTTGACATGTGTTCCTTAACAATAGGCTTTGAGCCATAAGTAGAATAAATGTTAGGCTAATCCCAATTAATGTGTGCAAACACAAGTCTTAAAACACCATGTCTGTGTTTCAAATGTCCCTCTCTCCCTCCCTGCTGCAGTAAAGCACACAGCCAGAGCAGCAGTAAGAGCTCACTGAGCTGACGATCTTTAACAGACTAAAAGCAGCAAAAGCAAAGTGGTCAGACCAATTTTTCAGACAAGGGAAGCAATCCTGTCAAATTAACAGCAGCACTACAGTAGACAACTTGCCTGGCCAGAGATTTTAGAATCAATCACCCCAAACAGCAAAGATATTGCTGGAAGAAATACAGATTTTGGTAAATACATTTTGAGGGGGGTTGAGAAATTCTTGTTCCTGCCATGTGGCTGTGTAGATTCAGGTGTTCTCTGCTCCCAGGGAACATTGATTTCTGCCTGGGTTGGTTTTTAACTGACAGGCCCAGCTTCCATGGGCTTGGCCCTGTACAGAATTCTTTGCCACAAGCTGTGAGTTTGGACTATAAGTAGAACTTTAATTATCATAGATCCCACATAGTCAGTAGGTTTGACAGGACTATATTAGGAACCCTTTTTCCAGGGCATTACTGGTGATTGTCTCTGCAGCCTAGAATCTCATCTTTGGTTTAAAACACCCTGTTTCATAGAATCATAGATCCAAGATCATCCAGTCCAACCCTACCATGGTCACTAGCCCATGGCACTAAGTGCCACATCCAGTCTCAGCTTGAAAACCTCCAGGGATGGTGAATCCACCACCGCCCTGGGCAGCACATTCCAATGTCTGAGCACTCTCTCCAGAAAAAATCTCTTCCTAAGATCCAACCTAACCCTCCCCTGGCAGAGCTTGAGTCTGTGCCCTCTTGTCCTGCTGCTGGTTGCCTGGGAGAAGAGACCAACCCCCACCTGACTCCAACCTCCTGTCAGGGAGTTGCAGAGGGTGAGAAGGTCTCCCCTGAGCCTCCTCTTCTCCAGGCTGAACACCCCCAGCTCCCTCAGCCTCTCCTCATGGCACTTGTGCTCCAGTCCCTTCCCCAGCCTCGTTGCTCTGCTCTGGACCTGCTCCAGCCCCTCAATGTCCCTCCTGAGCTGAGGGGCCCAGAGCTGAGCACAGGATTCAATTACAGCGTTCAATTCCCAGTATTTTTTTATCAAGGATTTTGCCCAAAAATAGGAATGATTTTTTTCAGCTCAGCATCAGTTCTGGAGCTGCAGCCTGTGCTGTGGAATCCGTGCACTAGAGCTCTGAAAGTGCCAAGATGTGGATTCCTGTCTGTGCCATCAGGTAGATTGACAAGTGTTAGAGGAAATGGCTTGTAAGGGAGCTCTCTGTGATAGAGGGAAGCAAATACAGGTCTAGAAATGGGTCATTATGAAGCTTGAGAGGACAAAGACTGACAAGAGAGGCTGCCAGGGAGGTGCATTTCCCTGGAACTGCAGCAGTCTAACAGCTGGGTGACAAAAGTGCCTGGGGACTATTTTCCACACTCTCACTGCAGACTCTGCTGAACGTCAGCTACCTAAATATCACTAGTTATTTTACTGAATTTATCCCTAGAGGGGTTATAATGAGAGAGAATGGGGACTATATTTTGGAAGCAATTAGCCTTAAAAGTCTATACTTTCTTTTTTTGAGCACAGTCTTCAGGGAGCCAAGTACAATGTTGGCTAATGGGCTGGGTGTCTTCTATTGCCTGTGCTCCATCTTCAGGGATGGCAGCTAAACATGAATCCCTGGTAGCTCGAATTAGATTGTAAAAGCCTGAGATTCAAATTAGATTCTAAAAGCCTGAGATTCAGGGACTAAAAGGGGAGAGAGGAAAGGGGTTTGTCAGCTTGTAGTTAAGTGCACTTGTGCATAATGAGAAGAAGGAGGAATAGGGAAGTTTTGGATGAAAAGGAGACACCTTGAGAAAATCAGGAGCAATATTGAAACTAACCTTTGAAAATAGCCCTAATATGGACTGCTCATTCTTTTACAGTCCCAGAAAAGTAGCTACCACATGTTTATAAGTCTTAGAAACCACCTAAGTTTGCTGGTTTACCATGGGCATTGCAGAGGGAAACTTGGTGGAGGGAGAAGTTTTGTGAGCTGCTGCAAAGTGCCCAGGGAAGAAAGCAGCATCTCACCCCCAGGGTGAGAACCAGCCCTTGTGTTCTCCCTTCTGCTGCCCTAGGACCTGCCTCTGCCCCTGCCCCTTCTGCTGGCAGCTGGGAGAGCCTGTGGAGTGAGCACATGGCTGGGATGCTGCTATGGATCTGTGCAGCACTTGCTCTCTGCAGGACCAATTTCCTCCCGTTGCTGTTTCACTTCAAGGCCCACATTTTTCCCATGGTTTTCCCTGTCCTCAGCTGGGATCTTCAGTCATTTCCATGATGCAGCTCTGCAGAGCTGCTTGTTGCATTCCAGGCTTCCCTTGCAATCCACCTGCAAGGGAGGGAGATGATCTGCTTGTGTTACAAACCCAAAACTGAGGCACAAATGAGGTTTCATCCTAAAAATGACAACCACAAGGACAGGATAGTTGTGCTCTGTAGATGTATCCTGGCTCAATGCTGGCAGCTGAAGGTTTGAGCCACGTTCCAGTTTGCTTTTAGGGCACATTTTATACTGCTCTGACAGCACAAAGTGACCATATGAGGCTTTTTCTGCTACTTCTCTCATCAGTCCAACTGTGCTGAAAGCAGGGTGGGGAGGAGCAGTGGGAAATCTCCTGCTGGGTGGTGGATCTGTGCTGCTGTTTGCTTCAGCCCACTCTGGGAACTGACTTCCCACAGGCACATCTGGCAAAAACTCTCCTCTTGCCTTATCAACCCTTCCACATCCTGCGGTGGATGGAGGGGAGGGAATTGGTCTATATGTGTCACTGCTTGTCACGTTGCAAAATTGTCCATTTGCTGAGTTTTAAGGACAATTTGAGCACATAAATCCTACTGCTGCCCTGGTGGCTTTGTGCCCCATGTGCACACCTGCTCATCTTGCTGCTGGATCCTCTCCCATTGCCCCTGGAGGGGGTGTGCACTTGTCAGAGGGGAGATGGAGAGCTGGCAGGCTGTGTGCAGCCAGGGGCTCTGAGATTCCAGCCTGCCTTTGGAGCACAGTCAATGCCCTGAGATGCAGCTGATGGCCAGATGACAGAAGTGTTTGTGTCAAAGGGTGAGGAGCAGAGAGCAAACCAGATCAAATCCCAGGCTGTGCCTCATCTGGTTTTTTCAGCTTTGCATGTCCTGCTGCTGAAATGTGATTTGGCAGCTTGGCAGAACAGTGCAGATTTTCTGCCTTTTTCACAAGAGGAAGAGAAGTCACTCTTAGCTGACAAAGTCAAGCTTGGGGTTGTCTAACAGTGACTTGGTTCTGAGGGGGATTTATTTGCTGCTGCTTTTCAGTGCAGCCTGCCATGCTGTGTGGGGGAGCTGATAAGCTAAGGAACAATAGGGAAATGGGAAATTCTTAATTCTTTTCACTATGGGCCTGAGTACCAATTCAGAATTCTCACTCAGTAACAGGGAGAACCTTCATTGGCAACCAGCAGTAGGACAAGAGGGCACAGACCCAAACTCTGCCAGGGGAGGGTTAGGTTGGATATTAGGAAGAGATTTTTTGTGGAGAGAGTGCTCAGGCATTGGAATGTGCTGCCCAGGGAGGTGGTGGATTCACCATCCCTGGAGGTTTTCAAGCTGAGACTGGATGTGGCACTTGGTGCCATGGGCTAGTGCCCACAGTAGGGTTGGACTCAATGATCTTTGAGATCTTTTCCAACCTGGTTGATTCTATGATTCTATGCTTCATTCTCGTCATAGGAAAAGTAAACTAAGGTGCCCACAAATCTGTTTTGCTGAACAGACTCAAGGTACCAAGTGCAGGTGCAGTGGTTTTCTCTGGAGCTGCTGGTACCCTGTGGGCACAGGCAGTGGGTTGGCAGGTTGTCTGGCCCCTCTGTCTGCACAGGGGGTGCAGTATCCTCACAAATGCTTCTGAGGTTTCTCCACCAGAGCAGTGTGAATGCTGTATATGTCTATGACTGGAGGAATGCTCTGCTCCTGGTGCCTGTCTCCAGCTATTTCTTCCCCTTATGTGCTTGTCTCACCCCCTGAAATCAGGAGGTGTCTTCCTCTGCTCCTACACCTTCCCCTTCTCCTCCTGCTGAGAGCTGGGGATTTGTGAGAAGGAGCTAATGTTTGGGGTTTAAAAATAACACTTCTTTTTAGTGACAACGAGGCCAAAACAAGCCCAGCTGCTCCTGCAATGTGTGTGGGTTTGTCCTCAGCAGACTCATTAATCATGAAGGCCAAGAATTTGGGAAAATGTTCCAATCTTTCCCCTGAAAATGACCTTCCTTTTGAACGTCAGATCAAAGCTTTGATCGAAAACAACTTCAGAAACGTT
Source organism: Acanthisitta chloris (assembly GCF_000695815.1). NCBI lineage: Eukaryota > Metazoa > Chordata > Aves > Passeriformes > Acanthisittidae > Acanthisitta > Acanthisitta chloris. The sequence continues at coordinate 11,210 of NW_008661316.1, forward strand.
TGGCAGAAAAGGAGACATTTCACTAAAGCTTCAGTTTTTCACTAGGTATTGGAAGGTAGATTTTAATTTTTTTTTTCCAGCTGGAAGTTCCAAGCTCCTGGAGCAGTGCACTATGCCTGGGGATCTGCTGCAGCAGGTAAGGCTCTCAGGCTGAACAGGAGAGAGCCTGCACTGCTCTTGCCATTATTTTTAGCAGAATAAATCGTTTTTACTTGGAGGGGAAGATTTGGAAACATGAATCTTTAAATGAGAAGGAGATTGACAAAATGGAGGGATACACTTTCCCCTGGCTGTCACAGAGCCCTGTTTATACTTGCTGGCCTGTCCTGGGCTCAGTTTCCCCATCTGTTAAACGGTGCCTATAATTAGTCTGTCTTTCACAACTTTTCATATCTTGGCACTCTTGATCCTTAGCTTACTGTATTTTGATTCCTAGGGAATAGATGTGAGAACAAAACAAATTACAAGCCATTCTCATCTCTCTATCTCTCTTCCTTCTGATCCTCTCCTTCTCCTCTCCCTCCTGCATTCAGCACGTGGTGGAACCTGAGGGACCTCAGCACCCACTGCTGCTATGTGCTGTGAAGTGACCCTGAATGGCAGAGGAATATTTTACATTCAAAATCTCTTGCTAAGAACTGTTGTTTGCCATGGTTACCTCATGATCAGTTCCATATGCAAATAGTCTCTTGGAAGGAGCATTAGGAAGGATGTATCATCTCAGCTGTAAATCTCTGCAGTGTTTTTAAGCACAGGAGCAATGTGGAGTGATGAGCTCTTTGGCTCTGTGCTCTCACAGCAGTGGAGCCCAACTGAGTGATGAACAAGCACTGGGAACCTCACACAGGGGCTGAGGGCAGGAAGGGCCTCAGTGGGACTCAGTGTGCTGTGGTTCATGGGCAGCATCCCAGGATTGCACCCTGCAAGAGAAATAATTCCTTTTCTGCCAGCAGCTGAAGCCACAGGGGGAAGGAGGGAGACCTGCAGCAGCAGTGTGTGCTCCTGGCAGCTGTGGGATGCTGATTCCCCAAGTGTGTGCAGGTGAGCTGCAGCCCTTGGAACTGCTGTGGAGCAGCAGCAATAGAATCATAGAATCATAGAATGAACTGGGTTGGAAAAAGACCTCCAAAATAATTGAGTCCAACCCTACCATGGTTACTAGCCCATGGCACTAAGTGCCCCATCCAGTCTCAGCTTGAAAACCTCCAGGGATGGGGAATCCACCACCTCCCTGGGCAGCACATTCCAATGTCTGAGCACTCTCTCTGGAAAAAATCTCTTCCTAAGATCCAACCTAACCCTCCCCTGGCAGAGCTTGAGTCTGTGCCCTCTTGTCCTGCTGCTGGTTGCCTGGGAGAAGAGACCAACCCCCACCTGACTCCAACCTCCTGTCAGGGAGTTGCAGAGGGTGAGAAGGTCTCCCCTGAGCCTCCTCTTCTCCAGGCTGAACACCCCCAGCTCCCTCAGCCTCTCCTCATGGCACTTGTGCTCCAGTCCCTTCCCCAGCCTCGTTGCTCTGCTCTGGACCTGCTCCAGCCCCTCAATGTCCCTCCTGAGCTGAGGGGCCCAGAGCTGAGCACAGGATTCAAGGTGTGGCCTCACCAGGGGCAGAATCACCTCCTGGTCCTGGTGACCACACTGTCCCTGTCCCAGGATGCTGATTCCCTGATTCCCAGTGTGTGCAGCTGAGCTGCAGCCCCTGGACCTGCTGTGGAGCAGCAGCAATAGGAGGCTGTTAGAGCAGCTCAGCTGCTGTAACATGTGTTGCATAGTCAAAGCTAAGACTGTTTTTGTCATTGTTAAATCCCTTTTATATTCTTGCAGTATGACAAGCACTCGCTCACCCTTTTGAGGTCTCTTTGCTCTGCCAAACCTTCTGCATTCCTTTTTGCCTTTGCAAAGTGAGAATCAGATGCCACAATTTAGGTTTGTTTTGTTGTGTTTTTTTTTTTCTGAAGCCCTGTACCTTCCATTCCTGGTGTGATATTGTATAATTCACAGATAAACACTCCAACTTAGATCCATGTACAATAGAAGCAGATACAAATCGATTTCTTTTTGCTATTTCTTTGTTCAGAGGGGAATCTGTGGAGATAGAGCATTAATTTACTGTATAGAAACTAGCATAAATAGAGCATGGTATTGGAAACATCCATTTAATTATCTAGCTCTCATCTGCAGGGAGGGAAGGAGTGTGCCCTGGCTTGATTACTGGGACCACTCTGAATTATAGGAAACAGCAAAGCAAAAAAAAATCGTGGCAAGGCTTATCTTTTTGTGGTGCTCAGGCAGAAGAGCTCTAGGAAATGTTGTTGCAAGGTTTAAGAAGTCCTTGCCCCCACAGCTCCTCCAGGGCAGCTGTGCTTGTGCCTCTGCTAGTCTGAGTAACAGAAACCACTGGAGGAGGCAAAGCTAAGCTTTATATTGTGATTTGAATTGCAAAGTTCTTCCCACTCTCTTTTTGACTTGGTATGTTGGGAGGGAAAGGGCCACACCACAAGGATTTGTGCTAGATAACCCAACATCCCATGGCATCTCTATTCCTGTGCTGGTTTGGGCTGAAGTGGAGTTAACTTTCTTCCCAGTGGCTGGTGTGGGGCTGTGTTTAGGATTTGTGCAGGGCACAGGGTGATAATGCAGAGATGTATTTCTTATTGCTGAGCAGAGCTCACACAGAGCTTTGCTGCTTCCCACACTGCCACACTGGCAAGGAAAGTTGGGGGTGCATGGGAGACTGGGAGGAGACACAGCTGGGACAGGTGACCCAAACTGACCAGAGGGATATTCCAAACCATATCACATCATGCTCAGGATATAAAATGGGAGGAAGAAGGAGGAGGGAAGACATTTGGAGTGATGGTGTTTGTCTTCCCACGTGACCATTCCACGTGATGGGCCCTGCTCTCCTGGAGGTGCTGAACACCTCCTGCCTGTGGGAAGCAGTGAATTCATTCCTTGTTTTGCTTTGCTTGTGTGTGCAGCTTCTCCTTTCTCTATTAACCTGTCTTCATCTCAACCCTTGAGTTTTTCTAGCTTTTACCCTTCCAATTCTCTCCCCATCCCATTGGTGGGGGAGTGTGTGAGTGGCTGTGTGGGGTTTGGTGGCTGCTGGGGTTAAACCACTACAGTCCTCAAACCCACAGACCCAGTGGCTGCTCCTCTCTGAAGAGGAGGAGGTGAGAGAGTCTTCCATTCTCCTGAATGCCTGGGGAAGCTTACAGCAGAGTCTCTTCCCTTGCACCCATGCCCTGCAGCCCTGGTTTTCAGCTGCCCAGGAGGTTGTGAATGGTAAATCAGTGGCACAGACACCTGGCAGAGGCTCCTTTTTACCTACCCTGAGCAAATGAGGTGAAATGATTCATATCCTCAATGCTTTTCTTCCTGGCCCTTTCCAGAGCTGTAATGCAGGGAAGTGTCAGGCTGGCTGGAGCCAGAGCCCTGTAAAAGGACTGACCTTGTCGTCTGCACTGAGAATATATGAGGGATTGGAGCAAAGTGTGGCTGCCTGGAGGCTGCAGCTGTGACTTACTGCCTGGGGCCCCCAGAATGGAACAGAGATGATGAACGTGTAATTACAGAATTGAGATACTTCCCAGTCCCAAAGTAGCTTTTCACAGCTATTACTGCAAATGAGAGAGAGCATTTCCTTTGCTATTCATGTTTCTATCCTTTACAATGGGGTTTATTTATTTTTCTTTTGAAAAGAAATGGAGTTCTTAGACCTAAAAATGAAATAACAGGAGGTTTCAGAGGAACTGGCAATAGGCTCCTGATCTTGTTTCACTGTGGCAATGAAAGAGTTCCTTAATCTAGTACAGAAAGGCAGAGCAAAAATTAATGGAATAAGCTAAAGTAAGAGAGATGCAAATTTGATGTAACAGGTTTTGTTGCTAGTGGAACAAACTACCATGAGAAGTGATGTCTTCAGACTGAGCTAGGATTCCTTTTAGAGGCATGTTTTACTCAAAACTGGGTTTGTTCCAGAGGAAAATGAATGAAATGTAATGGTCTGTGTTAGATGTGGGAGATCAAGCTAAATCCTTTGTGTTTCTCCTGGAATTACAGTCTAAGAATGTCTGTCTTGTTCTTCTGGTTATAAGTTGTCAGTCCTCTGGTGTATGAGGTCTGAAATGAGCTCCTTGTTGAAAGTGTTTTCCTAAGTTGTTTTACATTTTATTGGTAGTTAACAGAAATGCCCCAATAGCTTTTACATCAACCAGTGAATTTTGAAGCAAACTTTTAGCAGTGTTAAACTTGCTAGTAACCAGGAGAAATTCTGGGGACACGTGTTGCTTATTTTTTCACATTCATGGGAACAAGGTTGTATTCCTAGAGAGGCAGAAATGAAAGAGGGTTTGGAACTCATCTTTGCTCTTTGTGGGAACTACCAAACAGAACAAAGCTGCTAGACTTGCTGTGCTCCTGCAGAAGGGGAATCACATTGTAGGAGTACTGCAGCAGCCCCTGGGAGCAGCTGCTCTCCCCTCTCAGGAGGATGTTCCTCCAGTCCTGTCCCTGCTTAAGGCAGAACCAGAGTCAGTGTTAGGCCAGATGCAGGAGAAACTCTTTTTCCTTCTGTGTCTGGGAGTGTCCTGAGCAGGTGGGTTGGCACAGGGAGCTCTCTGGAGGTGTGTGTGTTTGCACAACACTTCCAAGCAACTCTCAAATAAGACATCTTCACAATTCCCTGGCAGAGGAGAGCAGTAGAGAATTACCTTTGGAAACAGGTTATGGAGTGTCCAAACTTGGAGATACTAAAAGCTCAAAAACCCTGAACATTGTCTTGGACAATTGGCTCTAGGTGGCCCTGCTTGTGCCAGGGGGTGGGACAAGGAGACCTCCAGGGGTTCCTTCCAGCCTCAACCCCTCTGTGGTCATGAGCAAGCAGAGCTGATGATCCAGCTCCACCCAGAGCACTGGATGGTCCTTAAATTCAAGCACAAAGGTGTGCACACTGACTGGAACATCACTGCCAAGGATCACCAGGGCTCTCCCTCGGCCCATGCACACACTTTAACCTGGACAGGACCACTGATGCCAGCTCTGTATGACATGGAGAAGCAGCAGCAAGGAGATAGATGGCTGCAGTCATGAAGCATGTGAAGTGTCAGTCAGTTGGCTTAAAGAGACTGAAAGAGTCCTCAGAGAGACTCTTTTTATAATGAACTTATATGATCTGACAGGCACCCAGTCCAAAATTGAATTAATAAATCATTCACAGCTCTGGAATAGTTAATACATGTTTTGTGCCCCAGCAGAGAGGAAAATGGCCTGTTTCCCTGCCTTTATGACATATTAGGCCTAAACAGAATTGATGGTAAGGCTTTCCAGCTTTATTTACTGAGGAGAAGAGCTAAGAGCTGTTTCTAAGGGGATGGTAAGGGAGGAGGGGAGGAATGAGCCTTGAATAGGTTATTTCCCCAATAGTAGATTTTAATCATAGAATTTAGGGGTTGGAATGGACCTGACAGATCATCCAGTCCCAACCCCTGCCCTGGGCAGGGACACCTCCTCACTAGATCAGGTTGCTCAAGGCTCATCCAGCCTGGATTGAACACCACCAGGGTTGGGGCAGCCACCACATCCCTGGGCAACCTGGGACAGTGTCTCACCACCCTCACAGGGAAACAACATTTCTCTAATACCTAACCTAGACTTTCCCTCCTTCAGTTTGAACCCATTGCCCCTTGTCCTGTCACTGCAGTTCCTAACACAGAGTCCCTCTCTGGCTCCTTGTAGCCCCTTCAGAGAGTGAACAGTTGCTCTGAGGTCCCCACACAGTCTTCTCTTCTCCAGGCTGAACAGCCCCAACTCCCTCAGCCTGTCCTCACAGGGAGATGCTCCAGTCCTCTTAGCAACTCTGTGGCCTCCTCTGGACTTGCTCCACCAGTTCCATGTCCTTCTTGTGTTGAGGACACCAGAAGAAATTCCTTTGCAAATGGAGTATTGTCTCTTGTTCCTTGCTGCCTTCCCTGTTCCTTTGCAGCAGCTGGAGCAGAGAGCACAGGTGGACAAACAGGAGCTGCAGTTGTGCTTTTTGACCCAACTGCTCTGTGTCTAGTTGGAAGAATAGTTGACAAAGCAGAGGGAACGTGCTGACAGATGGTTGTCATTGCTTCCTAGAAACTTGTTGCTGAAAACTCTAACCTTTTGCTAATTATGCAACTTAGTCTTCAGTGTCTCTGAGCACACAGTGTGAGATACAAATTGGGAGCAGACAGCCTGATAAATCTGGACCTTTTGTGGTGTTTGGATTCATTAGTTTCTCTAATGACTGGAAATAGAGCACTTTTCATCTAACCAGGATGCTGCTCTGCTTAGACTGCCACGAGGGAAGGCAGAGAGTGGAGGATCACTTGGTGTATGAAGAGGTCCTAACTCCTCATTAACCTTTTTTGCTTCTCTGCATGAAAGAAAAATAAATCCTTAGCCCAGTGATGTTTATTGGCAAGGCAGGACTACACCTAAGAGTTAAACCTGCCTTGCAAATGCTTCTTAATTCTCACAGAACTTTTGCAGTGCATGAAATCCTCCTCTTTAAATAGCATCAATCAGCTTGGGCACGTTGGCTCCTCCTGCCCCAGGATCTGTCCCCTTGCATTGAGCAGCACTGTGGGAGCTGGAGCAGCTCCATGTGTGAGTGCTCTGACAGCACAAAGCCACTGAATGGGCCCCAGTGTGTCCCTGAGCTGAAATGGCCTCAAATTGGTCACTGTAATTCTCTCTGCAATTTGATTCTTAACATGTTCAAGGCACGAATGGGAAGAAAGGATGGAAAGTTGTTTTATGTAGATAAAAATAATGAGTTTTGAAGCAAAGTATCTTTTTCATTGTGGTCCACATTTATTCTGGGGATGATTAATGAAATATTCAGCCAATGCTACCCTCACCATGAACTCATCCCTCAGTAATTCATTCAACCTTAAGTTAGACTTGAAAGAAAGTTATTGTCAAATTAATTCTTTCCTTAGATGTTATTTTGGATCAATTTGTAGCTTCAAGAAGTCAAACCCTGAGAAACGACAGAGTTCACCAAGATTCATATCTGGGCATCTGAGAGCAGCTGTGAAAGGGTAAAGTGAGTTTATTTAGGCCAAAACAAATACAACCAAAGTGAACTGGTATAATTTTTTTACTGCATCCAAATGGCATAACTGAGGCCTTTCACCCCCCTGGCAGTGGTGTATGTGCTCAGGTAACTCCTGTCCATCCCAGCTCCCCAGCACAGAGCAGCTGAGCTTGCAGGGACCTCTTGAGTTCATCTGGGCATGATCTGTTAATACAGGAAGAAATAGTGATGCATCTTCCAGTCCAAAATGGTACTGTAAGGAGTAAAGGGAATGTACTTTCCTGGGTGAGATGCATCTTGCAGCACCCACATTGGCACCAGCAATGGCCAAAGTGAAGGTCAGCAAGGAGCACTGATGTGGTACTCCATGGAAAAATATCTTGTGGCTCTTGCTGGATAGTTTTTCTCTTTCCCCTTCCCTTTTAATGCCCTAATGACTTATCAGAGCTGCCTCAGTGTACAGTTCCATGAGCTAAACATGCTGTTACTTAGTTCTGCTGTGAGCCACTGAAACATTAATTTCCCTAATTCCTATGTTTAATCTCATGTTTATTGTTCTCTCCCCAAATGAAGCTAACAGTGAAGGGTTTAGATCAAAAGCCCAACTGCCTGGATTCCTTCCCCAGGTGCAGCAATGAGATTTATGTGCTTCAGACTTCAGAGCTGAGCCCTGCCAGGCTGGGCTGTAGTAGCTTCTGGTTTGCTGTGTTGGCTCCAGCCTGGAGAGATCTTCCTTGGGTGTTGTTGCAGGTATTTTTAGTCCTTCTGAGGTTGGTAGACTTGGACAGGGCTCTGAGCAACCTGATTTAGCTTCTCTGCAGCTCAATGAAGTCATCAAGTCCCTGTGACTGTGCACAGCTCCACTGTAAATCTTTCCAGGCTCCAGTGAGGTCACTCTGAAATCCACTTCAACTGAATAATCACCTTTTAAATAAAGCTCTCCATGAATGACTCCAGTCACTATTTAACTTGCACTGCTAAAAGCTTAATTGTCCTGGTGCCAGTTCCCTCAGCATTTCTTTCCAATATAGAAGGACACATGTTCACATACATGCACATGGGACAGGGCAAAGGAATCCTGTGAAGGGAGAGGGTTTGGATGGATTTGGTGTCCAAAGTCTGATAGTTGTGGGTTTGGTAGTGAAGGGGCTAAGCTCTGTGTGTGCTGTGTTGTTTAGTTATAAAATCCCCCACTTTGTGTGGAAAATATATCCATTCATTAAATGGTTGTGGTTTGAATCAGTGGTTGGATTAAGCCAACAAAACTTTTTGGATTTCCAGCTCCATTGCCCTGGGCAGGTAAGAGAGGTCTGGGCAGGAGTGTGGCTAACAAAAGCTGTGATGCCATCAGTAATGCAATGAGCCTTTCCAGTGTATTGTGAGATGATTTTGGGAAGAAACCCAAGGCAAATAAAGGTGATTTCATGGAAGTTTGCACATTTATGGTAGCAGAAGATCCAGCCCTGTGCTCTACCCTTACTCAGCTACAAGAGAGTTGCTTAGACCTTCCATTCTCATGCAAGTAGAAAGTGTAAATATTTTAAAACAGCTCCATGTGCCTTTGATTTTCTGGGTAGAACATTTCAGACAAACACAGAAGAGATGTACATTCCCTGCACTTCCCAAACAGCCTTTGGTTATTGTGTGCATTTCACTGCCTGCTCGAAAGCTTTCAACATAATGCCCAACATGAAAGTCCTTATGTGGTTCTGGGAATTCAGAGCATCTCCCTTCATTCACTGCAGATCTCTGCTATCAGCAGCAGATTGGTTCAAAGAACTACAGCAAAAGCAAATGGCTTTTTGCTAAGTCAGGCTGCAGATGGAAAGCCACTCACCCGTGCTCATGGCAAGGGCTGTGCTGGCACAGAAGGCAGCACAAGACACCTGGAAGGTTGTTCCTGAGCTTCCAGATGTTGCCTTTAGCTCATGGAGAAAGAGGCTGCTCAGGCCTTGAAGTTTGGAGTGTGGGAAATCACTCTGCTTCATTTAGGGGATGCTGATGTGTGGGGGTTGTGCCAAGAGCTCAGGAAACAAACTCATTGCTGTCCCTTCACATTGTGATCCCAAACCTTTGCTGCTGTCTGCACAGTCCCTTGGCTTGGGAAATCAAATATCTTCAGGGCATTCAGGCAGCTCAATCCTTTAACCCTGAAATATTTAACACTCGGGAAGAGGGAAGGTTTATCACTCCTAATAAATTGATATTTTCTTCTAGCTGACTTCTTTTAATATGCTAATTAGTAAAGACAATAGGCTCTGAATTACCATTCCTATCACCAGATATTTTAAGCTTTTAACTTTCTTGGGAGAAACAATCAACTGGTTTGTCTGGCTTTGATGGAAGACTAATGAAAGGAATAATCCATTTGGACAAAACCACCCTGGGACCGTATGGAATGCAAAACTGGTTTATGACATGCAGCAAAAATATTCTCAATTGATTTATCCTTCTCATTTCAGCATCTCTGCCTAGGAAGGTGTTACATCTCTTTAGAATTAAATCAATACCTCAAGTGATACTTATTTTGGACTCCAAATGAATTAGGCATCTCTGAAAAGAGGCTCTTGGTCTAGAGGCAATGAAGTTATAACACTTGGCCATGGCATTTTGAATTCTGCTTGGCTTGTAGGTGTTGAAATATTGACCTCACTTCGAAAGCAAACTGGTTTTGCCAGTCTGTCATGGTCTTTAAAGCATGTGTCCATTTCTGGCTGGGGAGAAGGGAACCTGTGTGCCAATCATACCCTGACTGTGTTTGCTAATAGGTGTTTTAGGCACAACTTTTCTCAGTGACTGCAATGAGACAGGTTTCTATTCCCCCCAACATCCTCTCCCTGCCCTGGCTGTGACCCAGACCTGAGCTGGTTCTGCAAACACTGGGTAAACATCCTGTGTTTCTGTCACACAGTGCAGTCCCTGCACCAGCACAGCCACCTCTGCTCACTGGATTGGGTACACACAAACACTGATTGCACATGCTAATTGCAATTCTTAATTTGCTCCTTAGCATCCTCTGCTGCATTCTGTGCAGGGTCCCCAGCAGTGCTCTGTCTGTTTGCAGTGCTGTTCACTGGGGTTTTATCTGCTTGTTGCTCATCTGTTTCAAGCAAACAGCCCCAGTGTGTGTGATCTCTCTAACATCAGCAGCTGTGGTTTAGTAACTCCACAGTCTTCCAATATCTTTGCAGCCAGGTGAATGCTATTATCTTTGTCAATCTGGCTGCATAATTAATAACCTTGTAGAGCAAAGGCAGCATTCAGCAGTGGCATCATCAGTTTGATTTTAATAGCAGTGGCTCTGCTAGCAGCAGCCAATGTGCTTAATGGGCTTAAACAAAATAATAACAAATGACTCTTGTTTGGTGTAGGCCAAAATGTCACTCCCATCCTGAGAAAGTGATGCTTGACCTACTTACATCTTTATCTGCACTGTGCCATGTCTGTGTCTCTTCCTGTAGCACTTCATTTGTAGCCTCGCTTGCTCCATCAAGCCTCTAACACATCCTGCAGTCACTTGCTGTCAGAGGCATTCACCCTTTCTTCCATCACTGCTCAGGGAGCCCATATCAATAAGATATTGTTGTTACTTAGCTGTCATTTCTGCCCTCCAACAAATCTTGTCGCTGCAGAGTGGCTGGAGGTTGCAGATGCCTAATAATGTTCTTCTCTGCTCTGTCAATTGATTTCAGGGCTGCTACCCTTGGCAGAGGGAACACGCAGTGCAGGGTGGGGGGAGCTGCCTGTGCTAAGGCTTTGGAGACATCCTGCAGGTTCCACATCACACTCATTTCCAAACCAGATGTTCAGCATCTGCCCCGTTCCCCTGCCTGGCAGTAGTGTTTTACAGTTCTGCTCCCAGACAGGCTAAAAAGGAGCTGAAGTCCTCTGTTCTCCATGGAAACCAGGCTGTGATGGAGAACAAAGCCCAGGTGAGGCTGTACCTGCCAAACACCTTGCAAATGTCTTTGCACAGGGTGAGATTTCCACTGCAGTGACTCACTCTTGGCAAAACCAAGTTCAGAGCCAAAATGAGCTTTAGATGGAGACATGAAGCGTCTCCAGAGGTGAGGTGAGACCTTGGATTGTCTGAACCTACCTCTGGAGGGTTGGCAAGTTGTGTGGTGTTAGAAGGTTTTGTTGTGGTTATATTGTTATGGATAGAATCATAGAATTTAGGGGTTGGAATGGACCTGACAGATCATCCAGTCCCAACCCCTGCCCTGGGCAGGGACACCTCGTCACTAGATCAGGTTGCTCAAGGCTCATCCAGCCTGGATTGAACACCACCAGGGTTGGGGCAGCCACCACATCCCTGGGCAACCTGGGACAGTGTCTCAACACCCTCACAGGGAAAACCTTCTTCCTCCCATCCAACCTAGACTTTCCCTCCTTCAGTTTGAACCCATTGCCCCTTGTCCTGTCACTGCAGTTCCTAACACAGAGTCCCTCTCTGGCTCCTTGTAGCCCCTTCAGATAGTGAACAGTTGCTCTGAGGTCTCCACAGAGTCTTCTCTTCTCCAGGCTGAACAGCCCCAACTCCCTCAGCCTGTCCTCACAGGGAGATGCTCCAGTGCTCTTAGCAACTCTGTGGCCTCCTCTGGACTTGCTCCACCAGTTCCATGTCCTTCTGATGCTGAGGACACCAGAACTGTGTGCAGGATTCCAGGTGGGTCTCACAGAGCTTCTTTTGCCCTACTGGGCAGGTTATTCACCTTAGAATGGAAAAATGTCTTGCTTCTTTTGCCCTGCTGGGCAGGTTTTTCACCTTAGAATGGAAAAATGTCTTGCAGACAACAAGGGAAAATTCCATCCCACCCTGCACTAGTAAAACTCTACTTCCAAACTATATTTCCATAGAATTTGGGGAAATGTCTATTTTGCTTTAGGAGCTTCTTTGCTTGTCCTGGAATTAGAAGTTCTTATTTGTCTACATGTGTCAGCAACTGGAAACTTTAAAGGAACTTGTTTCCCACTGCAGAGTTACATTAGCTTTTGGATTGTGTCTGTGCTGCAGCTTGGTAGGAATAGCCAAACTGTTGAATTACTCACAGAATTCAATTACTCAACAGACTTCAGACACCTGAAAAAGGGTGTCCAGGACTTCAGGCCACTTTGCTGCATGTGTGCAGACCCACACATATTATACACACGTGACAGGCTCCACTTGGGGTTATTAGTGTTGTCTTCTCTCCCAGGCTCTTCTGATCCTGCTCACAATGTTCTATCACAAGGCATATTCATCTAGAGCATGGAAATGAGGGGAAGAGCTGATAAATCAAGATATGATAAGTATAAATGCATTTCTAATGAGCACACATTGTGCAGAATAATGGCAGTATCAGTAAGGCTGGGAGATAATTTAATTACAAAGACAAAAGAGGAAGAAAAAGGGGAGGAAGTTCTCTTTTCTTGGTGGTTAATTACATGCAGTGTCTCATTGAAAGTAATACAACATTACTCTGGGGAAAGTGCAAGAATTTCCACCTCTCGCCACACACCTTCTCTTTTCTCAGCGTTTTTGTCTTTGCTCTTTCAAAGAGGCAAGAGTTGAACACTTCAGTAAATGTCTAAAGCTTCTGGGAACAGTTTTCGTCTCTGAACTTGACCTGTTATTCCACCTCCTTTTTCATACTTGTTTGCCAAAGTGCCCCAAGACCTCTGTTGGGACATGCTTCATGTGGAAAGAAAAATAGTAGTAGTTCTTCTGTTCCTGCTCCTAATGCACAAGGTAAATATTCCTAGATGAGGTGGAAGAACAGGCACAGAAGCTTTAAGATTTGTGGCTCCAAGTGCTCCTCACTCATCAAAGCAACA
>NW_008661317.1:0-2142 GCF_000695815.1 Acanthisitta chloris
CTGTGCTCTGCGGAGGCTGCAAGACCCTGGGCGAAGTGCGTGAAGATGAGAAGGGGTAGCCTGGGCGGGAGCAGCTTGCTCTCCTTAAAAAAATAGTGAAGTGGGTGGCTAAAGGCCAGAACTTGAGGCTTGAAGCTTTCTGAACTTGTGTAGACACTGACTTCTCCAAGGGTCTTTTAGTTTGTTGGCAGTGCAAGGGAAATCAAACTGTCCCTCTTGCCTGTGCCCTTCTATACTGCAAACCTGCCAGCTGTGTTTTCCTTGTCTCCCTGCCATATATTTTGGAGGTGTGCAGAAGCAGGAACATTTTTTAAGAATCTGAAAGCACGTGACCTTTGCTGGTGAGGAGGGAGGGACAACTGGCAGGGTCAGCGCTGGATGCAGGACGTGCAGAGCTCTGGCTGGCACACTCACCACAAGGACATGCCACTTAGCACTACACAGGGCCCTGAGCCTGGATGCCTTATTCCCCCAACAAGTCCTTTTCATTCTCCCAGCTTTCTCAGGCTAAGGTACTGGCAAAATGGGACAGGTGAAATGAGGGTGTGCTTTTTGAGGTGGTTTCATAGTAATTAAATTTTCATTTACATGGAGCCTTTCAACTAAGGCTCCTTTTCTAAGTTGGTTTTTTGCATTTCACAATCGGAGGAGCTGGAGGATAACCAAGATATGCACAGTGTGAGACCAAAGATTCGATGAACCCAGGCTTTCCCATTCCAAGACCCTGGCATAGTTGCCTTCAGTCTCTCACTCATTTAGGTAAACATTATTGGCACAGAGTTGCTCCAGATTTTGTGGAGTTTACCACATTTTTGCAAAGCATCTCTGGTGGGAGGGAAATGGAAGCAGGGACCAAGCTAGAGGTAGTAAAAGAGCTGCAGCTGAGAAGATAGAAGGAGTCCTGCAGCAACCTCTAAGCAGCTAACAGAAGGCAGTAGAAATATCCTGTTCCCACATTATATTTTTCATAAAGCTATCCTGTCTGCAGTGCTTTAATTAAGCTTGTGTCAGCACTTTTATTACATACACCTTTCCAGCCTCTCTATTTTTGTTGTGAAACACACCTGCCTGCACCACTTGCTTTTACAGGACCAGAAGCCAGGTCAGCGAAAGGCACTGTGACCTTTTTGGCCTGCAGATTACACATCTGGGTTCTCCCATCCAGGCATGTATATGTCTTTTTCCTGCTACGAAGAAAAAAAAATGATAAAAGAAGTTCCTCAGCATTAAGGACTGATTGCTTGTGAGTAAAGGTCTGAGTACCCAGGTTCCCAGCACTTGGATTCTGGAGCTGCCCCATCCTTAGCTCTATGAACCACTGGAGGCTGGCAGTCTCCAACGAAGCTTTCTGAGCTTGTGTAGACAATGACTTCTCCTAATGATTTACAGGAATGGGCAGGTAGAGTGTAGCTGGGCCTTTACAAAGTGTGAGCAATTGCAGTTGTCTATCAGCAGCCGTGGGAAGATAGGAAATGTCTGCCTGTGTGTGGTTTCAATCTTCCCATCCAGCACTAGGAGGAGCAGACAGCAAAACCAGCTTTAAATTACTCTTGTGCTTTTCTGGTTCTGGGCAGGGCTTGATCCTCAGCATTGGTCTAATTGTTAACTGTGGCCCAAAGGGAAGTTTTATTAGCCCAAAATTACCAACACGTTGAGACAGCACTGTTGTGCATCTCTCACCAGAAGGGCAGATTGGGAGACCAGCCCATTGCTCACCAAAGTCCAAGGAAATTAAAGCAACAGTGCACAAGAAGGTAACACTTCTAAAAAGAACTGAATTTAAGACCTCACTGATAACTTTGCAGCAACAAGACAATGAACCTTAGGAGACTGCAGCCTTCTCTCCTGTCCTCTACACTGCCAGAGTGCCTTCCTTCTCCCTGCTTCACACTGCAGTGCAAGCACCCACTTGCCTTCTGTGCCCCCCTCTTACTACAGCCATGCCTGTGCTGCAGTCACCCCACCATCCAAACATTTCGTCTCACACCTCTTCCTATCATACACACCAGCATGCTTGCCTTGCCCCCCAGTCCTCCCCACCCACCCAGACCTAACTTCCCCATCACTTCCAGGTCTGGCACAACTCAGCATTCCAGGTTCAGGCTCTGCAGCCACGTCTGTCCACCCCAGTGCTGGAAGCAG
>NW_008661317.1:2370-6387 GCF_000695815.1 Acanthisitta chloris
CTGACCCTTGCTCTAGTGTGTGCGCGCTAAATTAACTCCCATCCCCTTCCTTTAGGTCTTCTCTCCCAAGGGAGCAAGCGCTTTGAAGAGTAATCCCGTCAACCTGTCACCCCAAGTCCCGGAAACTCGCTGTTGCTATGGTTACTGTGCCCAATTCAACTGGTGGGTCTGGCACTCACATTGCAGCCAGGCAAAAACATCAGCGCTCTCCCCTTCCCCCCCTTTCCCCACGTGTATCTTGCTACAGCATCTGCTCTGCAAGCACGAAGTTGCTGCTCCAAATCTTATAATTTTCTTTACTGACTTTTGGCTGAATGTGTTGATTGTTGGTGCTGCTGACACAGGTCAAAACTAGTTATCATAGATGAAATGGAAGCACTGGAGAAGTGAATGGGAGTGACAGAAGAGGGTTTTTTACTCCTTTCGTGATCTGCTAGCATTACTATGACTGTTAATGTGTTTCCTCAGGAACTGAATGCTGAAATTCATGTCTGCACGTCCCTGAGGTCCAGGTGCCCAGCTCAGAAGTTAGGCTTAGGTGCTTTCTAAGCACCCTGGCCCCAAGATCTGCCGTGCAGATGCTGTGCACCTTTGTGCTGGAGCTGTCGCTGCAGCAGTAAAACATAAACATCATACATAGGCACTCACACTCACGTGTGTTTGTAGTGCTGTCCAGGTTGACAAGGCATTTCTGTCTTCAAGCTGGCCAAGGACAGGGATAATTTTTACATCAAAGTCTTTACTGCAACAGAATGCCCCAGCTGCAATGCTTCTGCTGCAGCATAGGTTTCAGCTCTCATCTTTTGGAAGTAGTGTATAGCTACGAGTAAGCAAGACTAGCACTGTCAGAGTAGTGACAGCAGCAATGCAGACAGATTCCTGTTCTGGATGGCTTCAGCTCATCTCCAAAACCAGGCCTGGGTTATTGTGTAAAAGGCTACTCTGTGAGCACACATTCAAGCCTCTGACAGGCAAAGCTACCTCATATTCTGTCAGCTTTCTGATTGAGAAGGGAACAGGCAGGTTGGCTATTTTATCACCTGGCTTCCTTTCCAATCAATTCTACCTCATTTCTCTTTTTATGTAAGTTTCCCTTTGAGCCAAGGCTCTTACAGACAACAGCTTTTTCCACTAGACATCCCTTGTTCCATTCCCAAAGCACAGGCTGTCCTGTGCACTGAAGGAGGCCAAGACCCTACAGGAGGAATGACACCAGGTCATGTTAATTAATGGCTGTCTCATAATAGATGCAAAAGGAGGCTGATTTGGTATGGCATAGTGTAGAAAATTCTGGTTTGATTTGCAGCCACCTTTGCTCTTAATCACAGGAAAGTGACATAATGTCCATATGTATGAGTGTACCTTGTGTAAAATCACACAAAAAATCAGTAACACGTTATTCACAGGACAGCTTCTGTCAGCATTGCCAAAGGCTAGAGGGGACAATGGACAGCTAGACACTGTCCCATCAAGGTGACAGCTTCACCATAACTGAGCAGTTTATTTATCCCAGTGATCATTCCTCAGTATCACAGTACAGTTTGCACCAGATATCACAGAGTAAAACCATGGGGATTTCTTTGCTGGCCTTTTTTCAACCAAGCTCTCTGTAGTTTGCCAAAGTAGTTTGCTTCTGTTCCTACAGTGCTTTTCTCGTAAATGAACTGAGGAATAATCATACAGAAATTTGCTCTGTTTTCCTGCTGTCGAAATCTTCCCAGTCCATCAAGGAAAGGCCTGACTAGCTGTTTTTCCTGTGCAATTTTGCAACTTCTGTGTTCTAAAAGCAGTGTTCAAACCATGCTTTGTATTATACAGTGATGTCCCTGCTCCAGAGTTTAAAGTCTGAGACCTACTTCAAGTTTTCCTTGTCAATAAGATGCAGCTTTGAGAAAAATATGTGTGTACTATTCATTCTTGCTAGGAAGCATAGGATAGAGAACAATTCCCAGACCTTCTGTTCCACCATGCAAACTATTATTTAAAAGTATGCTCTTTTCAGGGAAAAAAACTGACTTTTTTTGGCAAAAAGAAACAATATGTTTTTCCTAAGAGGTTTCCTTGAACTGAATTTCATTGTGCAAAAATAAAAATGAAAGTTGAGCATGCCCTGTAGCTATTGGTAAGTATAGTTCGGAATAAAGCAAATCAAATAGTCCGTTGCTTTTGAAGGCACTGCCAGTTAAAAGCATTGATGACCATTGCACAGACCAACTAAACGAAAACTGTGGGTGTTACATATCTGTTGTGGTGAGCACTGACTTCTGGAAAAGTATCTTCTTATTTTCTTTCAGATAACTTGTATTCACCTCACACCTTTCTGCCGTAGAATCTACTAGACACCTGCTATCCCACAGCAATCAGTCACATGTGCAGAAGTTAGACATGGGGAAACAAGTATCACAGAAGACACTCCCCAGTTGCAGAGTGATGAACTGTGAGGGGATGTTTAGCATGTGTGACAAGAGTGAGAAAGTGCCAGGGATTTTTAATTGCCACAAGGTGGTCAGGGCTTTGGCTGAGGTTTCATCATGGAGATCCTGGCAGAGTAACTTGATTTACGTACTTTAGATAGTGACAAAGCTTGACTGGTTTAAATGTCAAACCTTATTCTAGACAGGCAGAGTATCTGGACATTGGAGGATATCAAAATCAAATCCTATTATCAGTTGTCTCTTCCATTACATTATGGAATACCAGGATAAAAATAAACGACAGAAAAGAAGTGTTGCTCTGATTTTGCCAGAACAAGTTAGATGCTGAACATACTTTTTGTTAGGGAAAATTTTATTTTCTATGTAATCTACATGCCTATGATCATCTGACTTAAGCATTTTATACTCCAAACTGCAGGGTCATAAAGAAGATAATTTTGAGATTCAAGCAGATTTTGAAGCACCATGAAAACACCATAGCAAAATTGCAATGTCCTGTGCTGACACTGAGCGTACTTTCCTGTGAGATGCCTTATTACAGTCTTGCTCACAATACTTAAGAACTTCAGCATTCCTATGGGTGTCAGAAAAGTCAAGACTCATGGACCCTGCAGAGCTGGCTGTATAGCAGTGAAAAACCAGTACCCTGTATGGATTCACTGTTCTCTGAGTAACCTTCATTTCATCTGTTTTAAAGAAGAAAAAATATTCCAGGGGAAATAGTTTTCTTCCAAAATAGCACCCATCTGAAAGATTTATTCCAGAAAATCTCAGTTATATGGGAACAGAAGCTACCAAAGCAGCATGCCAGGTCAGCTATAGCAGTAACTTCCCATGCATACCCAGGCCTCTCTTTTGATTCATACTGCTCTGGCTGTGATAAAAATCCCTTGTGTTTACTTGTCACAAAACCAAACCACTGGTACATGCCTCTAGATACATAACTGTCTAAGCACTGAGATGCCAGGATGATGAGCTCTGTATGAGCACCTCCACGGTCACTATTAATGACAGTGCTCTAAAGCAAGTGCAAACAGTCACACACTCTTAATGCTTAAACCACAGCAAATATGTTTAATCCCACACAATAGCTCTGTTATACTGTGTCTTAAAGCTGTGGTCGGCCGGGGAAGTGGTGACCACTTCTCACATATATAACGTATACCAAACATATTCAGCTTGGCAGCAAGACAAGAAGCTGGAAGTGTCACACTGGAACCTAGCCCCCTGACAGCATGAGACATGTGCTTGTAAGCTGTCTCAAGGAGGATATTTGATTGCCCTCTTTCTTCTTCTGCCTCTCTCCCAACAAAAGTGAAGTGACCTCCCCCATGACCTGGCAAGTGCTGAAATTCCCCAAACACATTTTTCTGTTGTGCCCCAACGCTGAACAAAAGGAAATGAAGCAGCCTCGATATACTTGAAGTATGGAATGAAAATAATAGCTGGCTCTTTCTCGCCCTGCAAACGCCGATCTTCACCTCCTCCCCACCATGGTTTGCGTTGCCTCCCACGTTTATCTGCTGTATTGCCGGCAGCTCTTTCGGATTTATACACTTATTTATTTATTTATGCCTTTATT
>NW_008661318.1:0-585 GCF_000695815.1 Acanthisitta chloris
GAAAAGGTGATTTTTGAGGGAAAAAAATGTGTTTTGGGATTTGTGAGGGACAAAAGTGGTTTTTGAGGGGAAAAAAAGGTGGTTTGGGGCTACCTGAGGGGAAAAAGTTAATTTTGAGGGAAAAAAGGTGTTTTGGGGGGCTTTGTGAGGGGAAAAGGTGATTTTTTGTGGGGAAAGAAGGTGGTTTTGGGGATTTATGAGGGGGAAAAGGTGGTTTTGGGGGTTGTGAGGGGAAAAAAGTGATTTCTGAGGAGAAAAAAGTGGTTTTGGGGGTACTGAGGGGAAAAAGTGATTTTTGAGGGGAAAAAAGGTGTTTTGGGGGTACCTGAGGGGAAAAAGTGATTTTTGAGGGGAAAAAAGGTGGTTTGGGGATGTGTGAGGGGAAAAAGTTTTTTGAGGAGAAAAAAAGGTGATTTTGGTGGGGAAAAATAAGAGATTTGGGGGAGAAAGTAGGTTTGGAACAGTTTGTGAGGGGAAAGAAGTTTTGAGAGGGAGAAGTGGATTTTGGGGGGAATTTTGAGGGGAAAAGTGGTGGATTTTGAGGGGAAAAGAGGGAATTTTGGGGGGGAAGGGAATATTTTTTTG
>NW_008661319.1:0-5029 GCF_000695815.1 Acanthisitta chloris
CAGCCATGAGGCCTGGGGTGGTTTGTTTTTATTCCCATTTCTTATATGCTCTTTGTACCTGCAGCCGAGGCCATGCCGAGGGCCCCGGCTGAGCGCGGTGTGCGGCCGTTCCTGCACCCGGAGCGCTGGCAGAGGGGTTCCTCGGGGCCACCCTTGGCTTCTCCCGGTTCTCGACTACCATTTAATTTACTCCTCATGGGCTTTAAGGCGCTGTGGCCTGTGCCAGCTGCACTGACATACAGGAGCTCCCGTGGGCGAGAAGCACAAGGGCTGAGCGAGGGGCTCGTGGCCACTGCCGCAGCGGGAGCCAGGCCGGAGGTGATCCGGAGGCTTCGCTCCCCCAGGCCCTGGGGGATGAGCCACCACGGGGCCCTCGGAGTCCTGCAGCCTGGGGTCACTCCAAACTTTTCATCTTCATTTCACTTGCTTGAGGTTGTCACTATTATTTGACCAGTGTTTGTTTCTTTTGGCCTGTATAATGGGCTGTATGGTTTTCCCTTCCAGCAGGTTTAAAAAAAAGATAAAAAGACAAAAAAAAAAAAAAAGACTAAGCTATTGTCTAAATGGTTCCGAACTAGTGTGATATTGGGATACTTCCGTGGCTGTTATGTGATACTGGATCTTTTTACAACATAGATTAAAGACAATAAAAAGGGATAGAGTAGGAACTGCCTCTGTCCTCTTCATTCTTTTTCCGTATTTCTTTCTTTTTCTGTGAAGTCTGGTATTTTGTGCCTTTTCCTGGGCTGGGGGAGAGCAGTGACAGCCACTTCTCTGCTGGGCAAGGTGTGGAGCTGCCTTGGCACTGTGGGGGAGTGTGAGGGGCTGCAGTGCTGTGCTGCTCCCACACCTGTCCCAGCTTCCCCTGAGGGGACAGCAGCAGTGGGCACCGAAGGGGAGATGTGTGGGGAGGGCACAGGGAGGCCAAAGGGACCTGGCATTGTCAGTTACAGCCTGGGGAGCTGAAGGATCATGGCAGGGTCGCAGACACCCTCGGGCAGCCACGTCAGCTGGCAGGACACTGGCACCCTGCAGTGCTGGAGCGTATCCTGTGCTGCTGGTGCCTGGGGAAACCAGCCCAGCATGTCCCAGTGTCTGGGGAACCAGCCCTGTGTGTCCTGGTGCCCGTGGAATCACCCTAATGTGTCCTTGCTGCTGGTGCCTGGGGATATTGGCCCAGCATGTCCCAGTGTCTGGGGGAAGCAGCCCCGTGTGTCCTGTGCTGCTGATGCCCAGCAGAACTGGCCCAGCAGGTCGTGGTGCTGCTGGTGCCTGGGGATCTGGCAGTGTCTGGAGCTGGGGATCTATTTCCACAGCAGGGCTTGGGGAGGGGGAGAGGAGCTGCTGCTGCTGCTGCCCTGTGTACCTTGGGTCAAAATCGTGTTCGGGGTCCCAGGCTGCATCCATCCCATTCGTGAAGTCTGAACCAGGGTGGCAGAACTTTCTTTTGTAAGACTGGGCCAGGGAGCACCTGCTGCAAGGTGGTGGTGGCCCCTCTGGGGGCCTCCTGTGTGCAGGGCCCCACACTGAGAGGAGCCAGGTGGGATGGGCAGAAGGGAGAAGTGCTGTGGCTGTGCCAGCTGTGCTGCTGCAGGCACCAAGGCCTCTGGCTGATCTGGAGAGGTGGACACAGGGGCCCGGTGGGAGCTCGGCACCCTCTGAGTCCAGGCTTGAAGAGCAAAGCCAGGGACAGGAATTTTGTGGCTGAAGACATCAGACACAAGTCAAGTCCTGCACCCTTTTCTTTATGACTTCCTCTGCCAGCAGGACATCAGGTGCCCCCAACTGTGCCCCCACTCCCTGCCCAGCCTTCCCACCCCCACAAACTCACACCCAAGCTGAGGAGGAACATCTAGAAGCTTTATTTCAACCCTTTACAATAGTAAGAATCACAACATCAAGTCAGGAAATGTTGCTAAGGAGACGACAGTCTTACAGCCCCTCGCAGGAGGGTGAGACAGGCAGAAGCAAACCGGTGGATTCACTCCCAGGCAGGAGGGGCTCTGCCCCGGCCCCCCCTGCCCCCAGAGCTGTTGTCTCAGGCCTTACACCATGCACTAACCTCCCCCTCCCCAGCCCTCGCCTCCCCCCAGCACGGCACAGGTACAGCGGAGCCGCTCGCCCCTCCTCGGGCACACCCCCCGCACAGCCACCCTAGGACACGAAATGATAAGAGCACAGCACATTTAGAGAACGCTTCAGGTACTGCTCACGCCTCACAACAGCCTGGTGAGGTAAGTAGTATCTCCCCCACCTTTGCAGATGGGGAAACTGAGGCAGAGAGGTTTAAGTGGCTTCCCGAGACCAAGAGCTGGGCTCACCCTCCGAGCCCTCCTCTCCGGCCACGCCGTCCTCTCGGTCCAACACCCCCCGCGGTCCTTCCCCACTGTCCTGACTCGTTGTACCTACGTTACAGGTAATGGAAGCTGCAGGTGGTGCTGAGCGCTGGGGTGGGACGTGCACTGCGGGTGATCTCCTACTCGAGACACCAGCTGGTGGCCAGCGAGACTCGTGTGAGGGAGGCTGGAAGGCAAACACGTACTCTAGCTGGAGTTCGGGCGGGGAGGAGGAAGGAGAGCTGGAGCACCTTTCCACTGCTGCCTCCCAGAGCCGTTTTCTGCCCCACCTGCAGGCTCCCCGGGCCAGGAGGGCTTTGGGGTGACATTTCTCCCAAGTTCCAATTTCTCCCATTGCTGCTGGGCTCCCACCAGCTGTGGTCGCTTGGCCTTTTGCAGGGACAGCACCGACAGCTGTGACCAGCTCCGAAGGGGCTTGTCCCTTCCCTCGGGGAGACCACAGCAGCCCTGTCACCCAAAGGATGTCACCGACATCAAGCTCCAAGAAAACTAGAAATTCTGCCTAAACAACACGAACACACGAGGGTCCTAGTGCCCCTCTCACACAGCGACACTACGCAGGGACAACAGCGAGGGTCAGCATAGAAAACTACATTCAGTTTGCGGTCAGGACTCCGACCCACGGGGAGACGCGCGCTGGGGCAGCGGCAGAGCTGCTCCGGCCTCCTGTGCCCGTGGCCTCAAGCCCACAAACTTGGTTACTTGAATGTACTTGTTTAACAGTATAAAAAGCCCAAAGTAACTGTATATGCCACTGATATGCAGGGAGACACCAGGCTCTGGCAGCAGAGCAGCCTGAACCGGGGGGAAGGCTCCTGCCTGGAGGGACCCAGTGCCTGCCCACTGCCCACTGCCCACTGCCCACCGCTGCCTGCGCCGCTTCCTCGCCATCGCTTCAGCAGCTTGGACACCTCCAAACCACCTCACCCTCACCCTGAGCTCTGCAAAGGTCTTTGCTGAGCATCTCGCCCAGACTGAGCCCACCAGCCTGTCCCGGCCCAGCGAAGCCACCACCACACTCCCTGCCACCCATCCCTCCCCCAGAGCAGTCACACCATGCACAGCTGCAGAGAAAGCCAGGACCCCCCGGTGCCAGGTCAGGATGGGAACATGTACATTCAACTTACACCTAATTCAGACCACAACTCCTATTTTCCCCCGAATTTGCTGCCTCCAGCCCTCGATCGAACTGCAGCCCCTTGCCCTGCCTGACCACAGGCATCCAGCAGCATCTCTGCAGGCTTCATTTAAGGTCTCAGCAGTACCCAGCTCATCCCACCTCTCCAGATAGGAAACTAAAGTCTTTTCCACCACGCATGGCTCTTTCCCAGGCTAGCAATATGTACAGCCGCTTCCTTAAAATAAAATTAAAAAAGAAAAAGAAATCCATAGTAAAACTGAAACCATCCTAGAAACACCACAGCAAACTAGTGTATCCAGATTTAGTTCGTCAGCTAAACACAGGCACAACAAGTGTTAGAGAAGTGGCACAGAAGCACAGGCTGGTGGGGTCGGCTGGGCTGGGGAGGCTAGGCTGTGCCTAGGCCTGCCCAGCAGCAGTAAATCGGACAGAAGCAATGCAGGGGAGAAGGTGACATCACTGTCCCTTTGCAGGGGGCAGGGGTTTGTTTGCTTGCTTATTGTTTTTTGCAATCTCAGAAGATAAAGTGCAATGTTGCCACTTGCCTTCCTCCTGCAGCACCTGAACCATGACCGGGACCTGGCTGTCTCCCTCTGCCTGGGCATCTCAGCCCGAGCAGTAAATCGGACAGAAGCAATGCAGGGGAGAAGGTGACATCACTGTCCCTTTGCAGGGGGCAGGGGTTTGTTTGCTTGCTTATTGTTTTTTGCAATCTCAGAAGATAAAGTGCAATGTTGCCACTTGCCTTCCTCCTGCAGCACCTGAACCATGACCGGGACCTGGCTGTCTCCCTCTGCCTGGGCATCTCAGCCCGGGGCATCCAGGGGCTCTGACCCCTGGGTGCCCTGCACAGAGCCCCAGGAGGAGCAGCTCAGCCTCCACCTCCTCTTTGGTTAACACAAACATCTCCGGCCACTGCCCATCAGCACTAACCTCTCCTCTCCCCGGCCTGCATGGTGAGCCTGGAGATTGGCTCCAGCCTGTTCCCAGACCATGCTGGCTGGTCACAGACAGGGGAGGTGAGCTCCAGGCAGGGAAACCAGGCTCCAGGCAGGGAAACCAGGCTCCAGGCTCACCGTGCGGCTCAGGACACTCATGTCAGCCCCTGCCTGGCCTGGCCTGGAGCAGATCAACATTATTGCTTGGGAAACACACAGCCCCTGCCTTGTCCTGCTGAGGGGCTCAGCCTGCTCCTCTTCTTTCAGTTCCTCTCCTCCAAACTTCCCCTCACTTCTAGCGTTGGAAAAAAAAGAAACCAAATCCCAGACTGACAAGCTGAAGCTGGTGTTTAGAATTTAGCAGTAAGAGAAAGAAGGAAGCATCAGCGGGAGGGCAGTGATATATACCAGGAGGGCATGCAGGGAACGGGGGATGGAGGCAGCACCGGCAGGCTCTGCTCCCGGGGGGAATGCGGGTCCGGCCCCAGCCTGGGGTGGGAGGGCAGCAGCCCCTGCCCCAGCTCCGACACTCCAGGCCGGGTCAGTGCTGGTGCTCCGGGAACACGGGGCAGGGAGCGACGGCGCCGCCGCCG
>NW_008661319.1:5081-6609 GCF_000695815.1 Acanthisitta chloris
TAGAGGGATGTGGCATGGAGGGGAGTGGAGAGCAGGGAAGGAGGAGGAGGAGGAGGAGGAGGATGAGGATGAGGAGGAAGAGGAAGGGAAGAACTGGGAGGTCTCTAGGGTATATATAACCGCCCCATTCAGGTGCAAATCTGCATCGCTCGTTTTAAATTTGTATTCAGAGGAAAAAGCACTTATGAAACTAGCAGACGACTTTGATGCAAACTAGTACATTTTAATGCCATTTTATTAGAAATCATGCAAACTTTAATATAAAAAATACAAGTGCAATAAGAATCTTTGTGTGTAAATACAGATTCCGGGTTATCGTGTCATTGTCGGCTTCCCAAAGAAATACTCCCACAAGCATGAGAAGCTGCAGGCTTCCCTCTGTCCCCTCCTGGAGCAGCCCCCCCTTAGCACACGTCAGGTTCAGTTCTCTTTGATCCCAGTGTTTTGTAATTCCACTTTTTTTTTTGCATTAAATTAGTCTGACCACCCAAGAACACTCCTTTTTTGTTTTAATTTATTTACATTTCGTCTCTTTTAGTGTCATTTGCAACAGGAGCTCACACCTCCAAGAGTGGGTAAATCCCTTTCCTAGTCAGAGCTGCAACTCCCTGGCATTAAACCTGCTCCGCTGCCCAGCCAAGGGCTCCCGGTGTTCCGCTCGCTGCCTCATCCCGGGATGAGCACACTGCCCCTTCCCTTCCTCCCCTCCTCGGCCTCCCACCGACCTGCTCATCCTGATGCTAGCCACCATCCATCAGCCTCGGTTAAACCCACACACAGAGTCACACAGACATACACACACACCCCCACGGACCTGCTTCAGCCTCGGAACTCGCGGCCTGTGTCAACCTCCGACCGCCACGGCAGCCTCCTGCCTCCCTCCAGCCCTCAGCCCTGGAAAAACGGGATCAATCCCAGGGCTCCGGCCGTTCGAGTCAATAAATAAACCACCTTTGCTGTGCTACCATGCGGAAGGCCTCAGGACCCCCCGGGCTGCGCTCGCCTCGCCGGAGAGTTTACGAGCATCACGTTGAGGTCAACACAGGCTTCATCTGAGCTCTCACAGCAAGTTTGCCTTTAACACATTCCTGTGCCTTTCATTCCAGACATGGCTTAATCCCATGAACTCGCTCCATCGCTTTAAAATATTAAAAAAACCCAAACAAACAAACACCAACAAAGAAGTTACAATGGCTGGATATGTCAGTAAGAAGCCAGCACGGCAGCAGCGGTTAATGTCCCTACTCTCCTACGGTCCAGAAAAGAAGGAAAGAGAAAAGGAAACTTAGCATGGGTTTGTAGCACGATAAATCATCAACACATCGTCACAAAGAATAAAAGGATCAAGTCAACAGTTAAAACAGCCTAACGAGTGTGTGGGATTATATATCAGCATCCAACGGGGCAGAAAATGAAGCGGCAAGGAGGAAAGGGGGTTAAAAAAAAAAGAGACAGAAAGAAAGATCACAGCTTATCCCTGTTAACTCTGGCCTGGCTTCAGCCCCCAGCAGCCCCCGGGCGGGCTCTG
>NW_008661320.1:0-1490 GCF_000695815.1 Acanthisitta chloris
TTCTCTGGAGATATTCAAAATCTGCCTGGATGTGATCCTGTGCCACCTGCTGTTCATGAACCTGCTTTAGCAGGATGGTTGGAGTAGGTGATCACCAGAGGTCCCTTCCAGCCCCAACTGTTGTGTGGTTCTGTGTTATTTAAAGATTATTTGAGCAAAGTAATTTTCACATAACATATACAATTGAGAAATTTTAAATGAGGTGGCAATTTATGGTGTGCTTAATTGTAACTGACATAGGCCCCACTGTTACATACATATTTGCTTATCTTACCTTCTAATCAAGACTTTGATTATCTCTCCATTTAGAATGCAGGAAAGGGCACATGCAGGAGAAAGGGTTAACCACAGTGTGAGAGCACTCTTACAAAGGTCCTCAAATAGAATGGAGCCTGAAAAACAGACATAAATACATTTTATATTTAATGATCCATAGAGTTGCACTAGCACTGCAGGTAGTGCATTGAGCCATGATATTTGCTGTTTAGATAAATCACCTTTACACGTCTCCTTTAAGTGAAGTTTGTTGCTGAATGTTTCTCTGTATTGTATTTTCATTCTGTTTTTCTGCAATAGTTTATTATGAAAAAAGATTTTAAATGATGGTTATTAAAATTAATTAAAATTACTGATTTAAATTATAAAATATTTGCAAAAAAGAAAAGCTGATTGATAAGAAATTTGAAAATCTTCAATTTCTTCTATTCCTTAAATAATTCAATACAATCTGCCCAATACACAGCAACTAACACAGACAAAAAGGAAACAAAACCTATGTAGACTAGATATTATTACAGATAGAACCTGAAAGTTGAACCTGACAAAGGATTTGGCACTATAAGAGTAAGAGGCATCAGGGACACTCTGGAAATACAGATGGAATTGTCATGTTTCTTTGCACTTCTTGAAACAGATATTAGACCTTAAAAATTAAAATTGAGATGGGTGGAGGAGGGTTATGTTTCTTTCTACAAGGCTACCTAGGGTCCTTTCTCTTAATTTTATGCAGTATTTTATGTTCTTGCAAATGTGCTATGGTTCCAATATAATATAATTCATACTACTACCAGGCAGTGAAGCTCAGCCTTTAGTTACATCCAATATTCTCTCTGTAACAACCGTCTGGAAACTCACATAAAATCTCCTCTTAACAGGTTATATCTATTCTGATATGCTTGATTTTTGCTCAGCTACATAGTGCCTGAATCACAGAAACTGTCTGACAGAGTTGTCATCCAGCAAGTATTTATCTGCAATTAGTAGATTTCGTACTTTTTTCTTCTGAAGCGTGATTTTTGTTTTGGAATTTAACATGACAGCCTGCCCAGGGATGAACTTTAGCTGAGGACAGCTGCTGTTTGAGAAGTGCATTTATAGACACTTTTGAACATCAACCATTTGCACTTCAAAGTAGCATGGGAGTCAGTGCCAGTTAGAGGGATAGCTGAAAGATAAAGTAATAGATAATGGAAAACTGTTGCTTCCAATCT
>NW_008661321.1:0-11091 GCF_000695815.1 Acanthisitta chloris
CCTGATCTAGTGAGGTGTCCCTGCCCTTGGCCGGGAGGGCTGGGACTAGATGATCTGTAAGGTCCATTCCAACCCTTAAATTCTATGATTCTGTGATTTTATGAAAAGACACTGCATTACCATTAGGAAGCAGTTTGGCTAAGAGATTTCTGTGAAGACTATAAGTGTTAAGTACTCTCTAGTCATAATTAACTCCAGTACTGTGGACAGTAAAGGTCAAAACTGAAATATCTGGCAGACTCAGAGACTGACTGCATATTGCTGTGACCTAATTCTATCCAGCTTACTACAGAGACTTCTTTATCACAACCAGCAAAATAATTCAGTTAGAATGGGAAAAAATCTGGTGATTTCTACAATTTCTCTTTTGTATAAGAAGAGAGAAAATAATATCTCTGAGCTGACTACCATCGCCGCAGTGAATTTGTATCACCATACCAATGCTATGCAATTGACAGAAAACATTTCCTCACTCACCTTACAGAGACTGTGATAAGCTAAGTATTTCGGCCTCTGTTGATGACTGTCTGCTTATGTGTAAAGGATATTTTGTGTTTCCAAAGTTGGTGGCATACATGTGCTCACTTCAAGTAATTCCTTTTTAATTCCTTTAGCTATTATTAATGGATTTCCTTTAGCTATTCAATAACTGACACTATTTCTACAGTTCCAATGACATGCATCTTTTTCCTTGGCTTTCAGTTTACCACTGAAAGAAATGGCTAAGCAGAGAGTGCCCATGAGGCAGAGATTACCTGCCACCTACCTCACTTCAGTGACAGTTACCTGCAGCAAGCAGGGAACTGTAAAACAGTGAGGTAAAAGAACAAACATAGTATTTTAAGGAACACTGAAGATGCTATATCATAATAGTAGATATAAAGACTTGCTTTGGGAGCAACTGGGTTTGCAGTCCCAACTGCTTATGGAAATGTGCAAGAACCTATTGTTTTAAACAACATGTGAGCTCTATTGCCATGGGGATGCCACATACATGTTCCACTTTCACAAAGAAAACCATAAAGAGCTTTGCTGGTTGCAAAACTGTGGAGAACAATCACCACTAATGAGGCTTTGCTTTTTTGCTTTTCTATGACAAAAAACTCAGCAGATCTTTTTCATTCACATGCAAGAAAGGGATGGGGAAGATGCTGACTTCCAGACTCTGCAAATACTAACAGAAAATGTAGTCCAGTGACAGGTAATTTATTTATTGTCACTCTGTTGTGAAGTCACCGTATTAATTTCCCATCTTTGTGGGAAGATTAGACACTGTGCATTCAGGCAGCCTTAAGTATAGGCCTTAAACTGCCTTCAGAGTTCAAATAAACTGTCCCTGGAAGTGCCCATCATCTTGGGATATGAGAACCTATCAATAACAATGAAGGTAGGATGTAGCTGGGAGGGACAAATTTTAAAAGACATTTAGTTGAAACTAATGGAAGGTGCGTACAAAATCTAATTGGACACAAATATGAGAAGAGCAATTATTAATGGACCACTGTTTAAGTTGAGGGATTGATCAAGCAGCATTTTTCTATCAAGCTTGGGCCTATAGGAATCTGGCCAAGGTCCAGTTTCATTCAAAGTTTCATTTGTAACCTGGATGATGGACTAGAGAACATTTCTATTAAATTTGCAGACAACACGAAACTGCAGGAAACTGAAAGGATATTGGCTGACAGGATTAGAATTCAAAGTGATTTTGACATACGGGAAAAAAATTCAGAAGACATGAGAGGGAATTCAGAGGAAGTGATGCAAAGCTGTACACATAGGCTGTGTTTCCACAATCGTGTGAGATCTGCATATCGCTCAATCACCCACCTTTGCCACCCAGCTCAGTAGCAGGTAGGAAAGTGGAAGTGGTCAGAGACCTGTTCGTAGAGGTATGGACCCATTCAAAGTACATCACACACATCAGAAAGGGTCACTGCAATTGTATGGGAGTCAATGGTATTAAATCAGGGCTGCAGTGATCCTCCCATCTGCAGGACTTCCCAGCTGCATTCCCATCCTTTTAATTTTGCTAGCACTGCTTCTAATGCAGCCACATGCAGGGACAGCTGGCTCCACCAAGAAAGTGATTATTTCCCAGCCAGAGCAGCTCTCAAAGTCACCTCACCACATAATTATATGAACTTGCACAACGTGAGGGATTGGAACATGCATCTGGGGTTGAGTGGGGCAGCAGGACCACAGCAGCTTGGATGCAATCAGCTTCCATAGCACTGTAAATAGAGAGAGGACTCAGCTAAGACTTCTCTGTGAAGAAGCCATGTGGATAAAGAGACTCCCCTTTCAAAATAATTTTTCCCATGAGAAACGAGATGTCTCATTAGCTATGAGATGAGCTCCAAATATGGGGGGATTGGCTGTAGAAAATGTGTTTGATCACCTGAAGGTCAGAGGAATAGCTGTTAAAGGCAAGAGAATCAGATCTCAGACTAACCTTATTAGGATTCTGCTTCTCTGCTGTCTCCTGAATGGTATTTGCAGGAGCAAAGAAGAGCAGATGGCACAAGGCAGAGAGCAAGAAGCCCAAATGGAGCCACGGTCACCACCTGTGCCTGCCACAGCTTGTTCACTCACCCGGGATAAACGGGAGGGGCAAATTGTGGAGAATGCCCTGACCGACTGTGCTGTGCACAATCCCTGACTGCTGCTTGCTGTGCTGTGAAATTATGCATATGCTGGAGTGAAAGCAGTTAACTGCTGTGTTCTTCAAGTCTTGCTCCCAGTCTTTTTTTAATGGTACTTGTCCTGTGTTGCATCCTAGACCCCCATCCTCCACCAGACCAGGGACCTGCATCCCACAGGCTGCAGCTCAGTGATTATTCACAACACAGTCTGAATTACCACTAAATCCCTCTTGCAACTTTTCTGCTTGGTAAAAGTGCAAAGATAACTCAAAGCTATTAAAGTGTAACAGAACTTGTTAAAACAAAATAAGGGCTGAGCTGCACAAAGGGAATGGCAGCTCTGAAATACAGACAGGCTGTGGGTAACTGTGAAGGTTTGAATCCCATAATGTGAACTGCTGCATCCATCCCATCTAGCAACCCTTACAATCTGCTGTTCCTCAATAGCAGGAATTTTTCAGCATTAGAAGGAATCTTCTTGTTCTGGAGAAATATAACATTTGCCATACTTAGGGCATAAATACCAAGGGTGGCGTGGTGGAGGAAGCTGCAGGTGAGCAGGATGTGTCAGACAGTGTAGTGGTCCCTTGACCACTGGTGCTATTTCTCCATCACCTCCTCTCACTTGAACAAATGTGTTGAAGACATGATTACCTGGACAGAATCCATAAGGAAGCAATAAGAGCAATTGGAGATCTAGAAACATAAGGAAAGCTTAGAAGAATAAGGGCTATTTATCCTGTGGAGGAAAGACAAAGGGAAACCTCATGACAACAGTCTTCAGAACTTTCTAATGGTTAGGAGTAGAGCACTGGAATTTAACTGTTTGCACCATTACACTCACTGTAAGTCTTTAGGAGCTGCTCAGACAAGGCTCTGTGAGGAAGCTCGTGGTACGGTCTTAGGATGAATTGGTAAGCTGTGCCACCTCTGCCTAATTTTTATGATTTTATAATTGATACACATCATTGCATTTGCACCCTAGAGCAGACAAAGCAATACAGAGGTTCATTAGAAATGGAAGAGGATTACAGGGATTTAGTTAAGAATATTGCTGTAATCTGAGTCCTCTCTTGACACACTGAAAGGATTCTGTTCAGAAATCAGAGGCCCAGATTACTCTGCTAGCCATACTACTGATGGCATTCCTCTTCAGTCTTCAAGTTGGTATTCAATTGCTCTTTTAAGTACCTTTATTATAATTTGTTTTAATTAATTTTACTCAAATTAAAAACAATTACTCATATTCACCAAACCCAGCATTTATAACTTGTGTTTGTGTAAAGATAATGTGTCGCCACATACTGGGCACTATTCTGTGCATTTAGTACTGCCAAACAACAGTGAATTCTTTATCCAGCTCTTCTTAAGTCCTTCAGTGTGTTGCACTCACAAGTACACTCTGGGAAAATGCTTCTGGAATCACCTCCTGTCTTTTAAGATAACATCAGAATGGTTCCAGCAATTATTTTGTCAACCAGACCTGTTTTTCTGAACTACCTCCGTGATCTGATTGGAAAGTAATGATAACAATGAAGCAGAAGATCATCATAGGAACTGCTTCAACAATCCTTGACTCCTCAGTTAAATTCCACTATGGAAATGTTAATTTTGCTAAGCCTTTCCTCATTTTGCTGGTTCTTTAGCAGACAGCTGGTCCTTTTTCTGGTGCAGTTTTGTACCTGAATCTCACTGTTTGTGTCATTTCAACTGCCTGGGTGTACTCCCACAGTGCTCCAAGGAGAAGGAAGCCCAGAAGCAGACCCAGTTACCTCCAAGAGGACAGGCTGAAATGTCATTTAGTGCTTTGCTATTGCTTACACTCCAGTGCTGAATGACAATGTAGAATACAAGTTATGATCACCTGGTTCCAGATCTTCTGGTGATAAAATGAATCCTAGAAGAACAGACATCCTGGTACACTGCAGGTTTATTCTGGATCCTATTAATATTTCCTATTCCCTGCTTCCAAACACACACACATTTACTGCCTTTTGAACCAAAAGGTTAGCCAGTTTTCTGGGCTCTGGGTGAGTTGTCCCAAGGAGAAAGGGGAGCTGGTTTGGAGGCAAGTACTGTGTGTCTTTCCTTTATTTCCAAACATGTTCTCTTTTTCTAAATAAAAGAAAAATCAAAATAATAGTACATCATTCTACAGCTCTCATCCTCAACTCTATCCCATTCAAAACCTGATTAAAAATCTCTTTTTCTTCTCAGGTCACAGCATCAGACATCTGTGGGTGTGCCCGATTCCATATTTATTTATCTAAGTGATGTTTCTGCTCCTTTTGTTCAGACAAGCAAAAAAGAACAAAGCAATACCCAGCAAATTCCTCTGCTGATATATGCTTTCTTTTGGGTGGAGCCTGCTGGTGCTTCAGCTGCCCTTTTTCCGTGAATGTGTTTAGTAACTTCTTAGAGTTAATCTTAAATGAGGAATCCTATAATGCTCTATACATAGCATACTCATCCTTGCTGAATGTCCTGCTAAATCCTGATTTTTTTACTGTAGTATAGGAATTCAGGCCAAATGGAGAAGAATATCAGAAAGTAGTCCTGTAATTTTTCATCTGAATTTTGCAGAGGTTTCAAATATGCTGAAATTAGCTTTGTAGACTGCACTTCCTTTGGTCTTTGTCTTCTCTTCTGTTTATTTATACTATTCTAGCTCCTCCAGCAATATTCAATAAATAATCACTTCCTTTCTGTGAAAATCTACCACTATATAATGTTTATTCCAATGCAAGTTTACTACAGTTTTAGATGAAAATCACCACCACCACCAGTCTGAGGAATCTTCATTCAATAAGTAGTTAGTGCAGGCTAATGATTAAGAATTTAATTCACAGAAATTAGGAAAATGAAAGCAAACACATCTACAGTTTGGCTATGCAGTATACACAATCCTGCATGAAGCGAAAGTCAAAGATGATATTATTTCTATTACACATTACATTCAGAATCAAAATAGTATTAATGTATTAGCCTTTTTGATAAGCATATGGCAAAAGGAGCCAACAGAAGTGTATTTCCCAATGATACTGAGTCAGTAAGCCTGATTCAGCTTGAGAATTCACTGTTCTTTAATTTTCTCAGGTTGAAAATAAGAGTACATTGCGAGATTTTATCCTAGAATGACTGTGGCATGCAATGCCTTGGCTAGCCATGACACAAGCAGCTTACGAGATGAGCTTCCAGCCAGATATTCAGCCTTGCTCTGGTCCACCTTTAATATGTTACTCCTGCAGGCATCCCTCCATCCCTGCAGCTTTACTGCTGCCTCCCCACAGTCATACCAGCAAGGACATGTTCTTCCTTTGAAACAACACACTTTGCTGTATGTATTCATCTCATCTGAAAAGCTTTAAACATCCTGGGACCTTCTTAACAAGACAGACCCTAACACACAGTCTTTGTTTAAACCTTTGTTGGCAAGTTCCTCATGAGACATACAGCAGATTCACTCAAATGAAAAAGCAGGTCACCCCACTGTACCTTGCCACTGAATCACTGCATACCTCCCATTCCTGCGCTTCAGACGCGAGTACTGGGTTTTGCCACTCCATTACATTTTAGCTATTTTCCTTTAGTAAAGGGAGTCCAAAGCATCACCAAATCAAAGTTTTCCACTTGTTCTGTTGGTAGGCTTTATAAATTCCTGGCATTAATGACAGCTTTGTTATAAAATGAGGTCAATAAAGTGCAGCTATATTAGGTCATTGAAGAGCTCATACAGCACGTGTTGTACCATGTCACCTAGTAAAACTGAACTACCAGTAACAAACCATGACAATGGCCACGGTAATGATAATGATGCTTATCTGCCTCACAGTTGTTTGGAGTTTTCCACAAACCTCAGCACTTTACATGCAAATAGGTAGTCGGAACCTGCTAACAATAATGTATGAAAACAACCTACTGTTTTGCAACAAACAAGCATTAATTAATGCACAAAGTCTAAACACTATTTTGGACTGGATAATTATCCCTCCTGTACTTCTGCAAAGGCAGAATTGCACAAAGCAGAGCTGCACTGGCTCAGACACGCAGTCAAACAGTGGCACAACTGAGACCTCAGTACTTGTGGGTACATTTTATTATTGTTGTAAAATAATGACAATTTGTGGCACCATGAGACAAACCCCTCTTCTGCATCCTCATTCCCAGAGTTTTCCAGACAGTGATTGAGGTCTACAGCAGAGCTGAGCTAGCATCAGACAGTACCAGGGAAAAGCAGGGTATTAAAACAACTAATGGACATAGGCTGTCACAGGGAACTCAGAATGAGGATAGAGGTCAAGCACCAGCAAGAGGTCACTTTATGTAAACAGAAGTGGAGAGCACTAAATCTAGTCAGCTGATTATTTATCTCGTATTACATTTTGCTTGAACATTTGGCTGTGGGTTACAAAAATGCTAATGTGACTCCATGGATATTCTTGAAAGCATAATAAATTTGAAGAGCAGATAGATAATCTCATAGAAATAAATACTTTGAACCATGCTGAAAATGGCACTCAGGACAATACCACTTAGACATTAGAGATATTACAGTAATTGGTTTCGTGTAAAACAGATAGCTAAAGACATTGGATTAGTTCCCAGGAGTGTGCTAGAATACATCAGTGAAGATGGGTTCTTTAATTGAATGCATATAGGAATAGATATAACAGCTTGAGCCATACACAATATGTCACAAACCTTAATAATTATGGCTGCGTTTCATTTTGCACATCATCCTATCCCTATAAAATCACTTGTTTCAAATTTAAAGGTACAGAATCCAATCTATTTGCTTAAGTGGAATTTTATATTCTTTGATGAGGGAAACATATCCTCCTGCTTTTTGCTGAAAAGTACCAAGTACATCCTGGAGCAATATAAATAATAAATCTCTCTCTTACGCATTTATAAAGACTCCATCAGTATGATACATATTTAACATACATGCACTTTAAATTTCATTATATATGTATGTGGAAATTAACTCCACTTTCTGGGTTTCCATAAATTGTCCTGTATAACTGGTTTCAAAATATGGGCTACGTATTTTTATTTTCCATTTTTTAAATTCCATTTTCTATTATTTTAGTAGATTTGTAGAAGCTGAAAAAATGTTTGCAGCTATGTTTATCCTTTTCCTACTTGGGGAAAGTGGTATATCTCAATTTCTTTTTAAAAGGAGTTGCCAATATCTAGACTGGGTGGTTTTGTTGGTTATATGCAGGAAATGAAGAATTTTCATTGGTAGACTGTTCTAGTTTTGCAGTTGTATATGTGGAAAAGTAAATACAGAGAAACTCAGGCCATAAGGACCACAGATCACGCTGATCAAATAATCAGACATCTTGCGTTAGAGAATTTCCTCAATTCTTTTTTTTTTTCCAAAAAGATAAGTCTCATAAAGTGAATCATCTCCACCTTCAGCCAAAAACAACCGTGCGCTGTATTGGCTCTCGCACGAGCGCTATCATAAGACAATAGCTTTGGAAATAAAGTGCTGTGTTGCCTGTTAGTATAAAGATAATGAAAATATGTGAATGGAAATCACGTGATTTCCTTGGAATGTTGTATTAAATCTCTTGATTGACTCTCATAAATTGCTTTCAAATTACTGTACTAATTCTTTTCCCTTGGTTAGAGATGAAACAATGTAGTAATGCGTCAGAAAAAGTCTGAGCTGCTTTCAAAATGTGTGCTTTTCGAAATACCTGCTGTGAAGCATATACTGGAATTGACTGTCAATTTTTGCAGAAGCTGTTATTTTCTTACAGGGCATAGCTAGATTGTAAAGCCATAAATGACAAAAGCTTGCAGTTTACACCAGAGTAGCCTCATTTCAGAGGTGTTCAGAAACCACAGGAGGGAGTGGATTGCATCAGCTCTCAACCCAGTGAAGACACTTTTCCATGACTTGCCATTCATGCACACAGCAATTGTGGGGCAAATTGCTCAGCTTACTCTGACCCATATGGACAGCCTAGTTCTGTGGAGCCAGATTTTCTTCCTGAAACACTACTTGGGATGCTAATGCAGAGGAATTAAGGGGCTGCCTTAGGCTCCTGACACATCACAGTAAGCAACTGCACTGCATACAAGCACTACTGCAATTGAGTTCTTAATGGCAAGTCAGTTATTGGTATTTATTTTTTTATTTCCTTCACACAATACTGTAAATGCTTATGTTAATATAAATGAAGGATTAAAAAAATTATTTTTAATCAGCCACTACACACCAAGCAACATGCTGACATGATTTGTTCCTCTTCATTGGTAATATGCTCAGAGCCTTTTGTGCTGAGGCATGGAAAGTTTATTACTTGCAGTGCAGGGTGTTACATCTTGGATTCTAAGTGTTAGTATTTTCTTGATGGACTATTTTAACCATTTTTTGAGGCAGTGATATTTTTTGTTGTCGTTATTTTAATGGGCACCATGATTGTGTCCCTTTTTCATCCTATCTGGACTATAACAAATGATTTTTTTCTCTTTTTCCTTTGGGCACTGATGGCATATTCTTTTAGCCACTGAGTGCTGTGTACTCATTACCACTTTTCACTATCTTTTAGTTATTGGATAGTGACCTCAGTAGAAAGACTGTCAGACACCTTAAGAGAGTTAGTGTCACTCTGCTCAAACACAAACAAAGCTGATGGAAAAGGACTGAGCTTTGTGGCATCCACAAGTCTGTACATTTCTACTGAAGTTCGTCACTGTCTGCCACTAATCCTACAAAGCTCGGTAGGGATCAGCAGCTGATAACACCACTGAAAGAGGGTCTTTGTTATAACACTCTTGTTTTGCGTACATACTGAAGACCTTGTAAGCCTCAGTCAGATTGTCTGTTACTTAGCAAACCTTAACAGTGTATATAAAGCAATGCTTCAGACAAATCTGTATTTTCTCTTGGCCTTTTCCCCTTGTTATTTCCATTTATCACAAATATTTTTATTTACAAATTCATGCTTATGATTTAATTCTCTATCTGCAATAAATGTCTCATAAATAAACAGTTGATTTTTTTTGGCCTTCTCTTTAGTGGCAAAATAATGATTGCATTGATAAAGTTCAAAGCTAGAATGTTTTGCCTGTGGTGGATTTATTACTACCATTATAAATGTTGTCTTCAAAGAGTTAAAGTTAGTTAGCTATCCCAATTCTCTCTGTTTAATGAAATTATTTTGTTTCCTTAAACTGTGTTTAATAAATAATAAGGGAGACTGGAAAATTATTATATGTCTTGCTGTATTGATTTAGTTTTAGTTCATTCTGTTTTCTCTCTGAAGTCTACAAGCCTTCAGGTCCCATCTAATCTATTCATTTCTGACATGCACATCTTTCTACTGCCTAAATGCCTGTGGGGTTCTTGAAACAGCCTCAGAGAATATTTAAATCCATGTACTTTGCCTTTTCAGCTCTTTACCATTTCCCACATAGTTTTATTATGTATTTCAAAACATTATAATTATACTCCAAGAAATTCCATTATCATATTAGGTCTAACTTCACATTGAACTCCATTATCCAAAATACAACCCATATATCCATTGTCCTGCAACTGCAGGAACACTGCCAGGCCCTCCCATGAATTCTGAAAGTGCTGACAGCAGTTCCATACTCAGGACTGCATTTTAAAACAGATAGCTACTAGTGTTGGAGGGTAATGACTTAGTAACAGGTTGTGCATAAATAGGTAAAATGAGAGCAGAGTTAAGACTGTAGGGCTACGGTTAGTGACTGCACAGTTATTTAGGTGACAGCATAAGAAATAGGACAGAGTGCTTAAAACCCACAAAATGCTAAATTCAAACCTACAAAACGCAGGGCAGCTGTGACTGAAAGAGACAGATTGAGCAAGGTGAGGCACCAAAGCTGGTGAAAAGCCTGGAAGGCATGTCCTGTAGGCAGTGGCTGGGGACACTGGGTTGGTCTAGTTTGGAGCAAAGACAGTGGAGGGGTGAATTCATTGCTCTGCACAGCTTCCTGAGGAGGGGAAGTGAAGAGGGAGGTGCTGAGCTCTTCTCCCTGGTATCCAGTGACAGGACATGTGGGAATGGTCCAAAGCTGTACCAAGGGAGATTCAGACTGGGTGTTAGGGAGCATTTCTTCACTGAGTGGGTGGTCAAACACTGGAACAGGCTGCCTAGAGAAGTGGTTGATGCCATGAGGCTTGTCAGTATTTAAGAGGCATTTGGACAATGCCATTAACCACATGTTTAGCTGTTGGTCAGCCCTGAAGTACTTGGGCAGTTGGGCTGATGATCGCTGTGGGTCCCTTCCAACTGAAACACTCTATTCTAGTCTATTCATATAGTGATGGTGCCATCCAATACAAACTGCATCTTCTTAGTATAACTTGAGGGAATTACCTTCTCCGCCAAATCCTTCCTGCCTCCTGAGAGGCTCCTGAGGCATGGGTTGGCCCAAGTTGTACAGATTATGTAGGGTC
>NW_008661321.1:11117-15047 GCF_000695815.1 Acanthisitta chloris
CAGGCTCTTCTCAGATCCAAAATGCCAAACTAGCAGAGTACAAGTGTTAGGAGCACCTGCAGAGCAGGACCTTGTTCAGGCAGAAATCAAGAGCGGAACCACCACTCTGAAGGGAGTTCCTTCTGCACTGCCTAGGACCTGCCACATCCCGTACCATCAAGAAACTGTCCAACAAAATGCTAACATTTACTACCATTTTCCATGGATTCCAGATCATCAGTTGCAGGCAATCAAAAAGTGTTGCAAAGGATGGCCCCTGAAAGGCAGCCAAGGCAGCCAGCTCATAGAATTGTAGAATAATTTGGGCTGGAAGAGATCTTAAAGATCATCCAAGTTCCAATACCCCAGTCAAGGTCAGGGACACCCTCCACTAGATCAGGTTACTCAAAGTTCATCACTACCAGATATTCCCATTCAAGGCAGGTAATCTGGCATATGTTTGAATAGATGAGGTGAGGAATTTACCGTACAAGGATAGAAGACTCTAGGCTAGAAGACTTATTTTTGTTTCTAAGTGTATTCTCCACTTTAAAGGTCATCATATTTTATTTAACAGACATTCATGAAGTACTTGATCACATATGCTACACTCTTGATTTCAAGCCTGACTCTGGGATATGAAATACATTTATGCTCCTTTGTTAAATCCTGCTTTGTTTTGAGCCATGACTCATTGCCATGGGGAAACTTTGAATCTCCATGCTTCTTTTCCATGTTAAAGCCAGGTGAACTTCAGCCTTAGTTCCCTTTTTTGACAATCTTTCTCTAGCCTGTATTTCATTTCTTAGGGCTTTATAGTGTTCTTCGTTGGTTTTCTGAAGACACGTCAGATTCTAGTTCCCAAATTCCAGTGGGGCAATGGAGCACTGTTGTTTTCTGAACTGAGTTTCAGGAGTCTCTCCTTGACATCAAATTTATGAAAGGAATAAAAGTGCTTTGTGTTTGACAACAGTACAGGCCTTTTTTTTTTCTTTCTAAAAACTCTTGAATCCAAGAACATTCCTTTTGTCTTTTCACTTTGTGCCCATAGGAAATACTGTCTCTTCATTCCTAAACACAATTCAGTTGTCTTCCAAGTAAATGCTGCCTCCTGAAACTTTGCTGATTCTGGGACTGAATTGCAATTCATTAATTTTTCAGAAAAGAAATCACCTTATCCCAAGTTACACATCAGGGAGGGGACACAAGAGAGCACAGTGTACTGGATATGGTCTGGTGGGTGCAAAAGTGGCTCACAGACTGCTGGACTATTCTCATTGGTGATCTGAGCTGTAGGATCAGAATAAAATCAAAAAGACATATCTATGGAAAGTCAGTCTACCTTTGTTGTGTAATCTTTGACACAGCTGAGCTGCTGACAGGAAGGATGTGGTTCAGCATGACTTGAGGCTTGAGGAGTGACCCTTCGTGATGTGATTGTTCTTGTCAACATTATGACTGCAGTAGTATTTACAATTGTCTGGGTACTAGAAAGACTGAGTTTCCCTCTGCTGATGTTACTCTCCTCCCCTTGTGTCAGCAGGTTTGTTTGTGGGCCCAGAGCAGAGACTGAAGGGTTGTGGCAGCTAGGGATGATGACACAGGGTGAGGTAGCAGCCCATCCAGGGGAAACACAACCTCTACAGCATGAATGTTAGAAAAATCTCTCCGGGACTGGAGCAAGATAACTGTACAGCAGTTGGTATCCCTGAGGGCTTCCCATCTGATGTGCATTCCTGAGATGGCCCAGGACCCTGCAGCTTGGTCTGAACAACACAGTCCATCCTGAGGCACCATGAGAGGGGCAGCACTTGAGGGCATCCTGAAAGAGCAGTCTGACCCCTTGAACTCCAGAAACCAAAACACAGCAGTGCACACATTCATCCAGGGCATACCTTACAAATACTATGACCTGAAGATATTAATACCAAACTCACATGAAAAAAAACTGGTACAGTTCTGCCAAACCTCAGTAACCAAAATTCTTGCTACACTGAGGGGTGTACAGATTCAGCCCTGTCCAGTTTCACCCTTTCAGTAACAAGCTCCCCAACTCCTGCTTAAACTAATATATTTTGGGAGTTTTGTGGGAAACCATTAATACTAGGGAAAATAAATCTTTGTAAACTCTCCATAAAAGTCTGAGAGCAATGAAAGGGAACTTGATTCCATAGTAAGAGTGGGGGAAAGTGTATGATCACATGTGCTTGAAACAGAGATTCCTAACTAGGCACTTCCAAATGGAAAAGAACCTGAAAAAATATACTTTTCTGAACTAACTTTTTTAATTTGCAGAGTTTGCACTTATTTATAGAAATAAATCTCCAGAAATAGACCTATGAGACCAAATGTATTTTCAAATAGGAATTATTTTCAAATTAATTCTAAAACAGCAGACACATTTTCTATTTTAAAGCGGCTACAGGCTGTAAATGTTATAATTAAAACATGAGTTAGACCTCCAAAATCATAGCAGAGACTTAAAAATAGCCAAGTGTCTGCTCTTTTGGGGGTTAGTACCTTTAGAAATCGAGAAAAGCCTTTCTCCAAAGCTGTGGGAGCAAATTTTCAAAAGTGGAATCTGTTTTGAAAGTGTTTCTCTGAACACTTAACACCAGGGATTAATACTTCTTTAAAAAAAAAGGCTTGGGATAAAACAACAGGATCCACTAACAAGGCTTATCACACGGTGTTTTATTTATCTGCTCTGAGTTGTATGCACTACATAAATTTTCTGAGTTTAACATCTACCTGTCTGAGAACTGTCACCCAGTAATTAGCAGCTGACAGACCACAGTTATTTGCATGCTTATTTTTAAAGTTCAAAGATAAGCGATGAGGCTAATGAGATTTTCTATGAACCACCTTCTTGTCATGTTCCCTCAAATCACCTTTAACAGAATTAACAAATACACCTCAGAATCCTTGTAAATACTGAGTATGCACAAAGAGGGCCAAGAAAAAAATATTTCCTCAAACTATCTGAAGCTATCAAAGAAATAAATTCTGGGAAAAAACATTGATATCGAAGAAAGATAGACAGAGCAAATACCATGAAACAATCTGTTGCTGAGCTGGTGAGTGAAGGGCGATAATGACATCACTGCTGTGGGAAAAAAACCCAACCTGACACTGAGTCCTGTCCCAGGCAGCTGCTCAAGGGATCATCAAATATGCTAACCAGCTCATCATGTTCTCTCCCTGCTACCCTCACAAATCCTTTAGCACGTCCTCTCATTAAACAGACATTAACTTTTGCCTCTGATCCATGACACTAACCTCCAACTCTGAACTGTTAAATTTCAAGGACACAAGGTCTCGTGCACTTTCTCTCATGCTGACCCTCATTCTTGCAATAATTCCCCTTTAAACATCCTAATCTAGCTCATAATCCTTCTTGAAAACCCTACTTAATATGTCTTAAGAAACATTTGGTGGACAGTGTGTGAAGATCACAGACTGTAAATGCAGACCAATAATGGTCCAGTGTTTCCTTATATTCACTCAATTGCCTTTCATTAGCTAATTTTAGATACTGAGATCTCCAGAGGGTCCTTTATTGTTCTGTGTTTCTATAGCACCTGGTCCTTGGTTTGGGTTTTTACTTACTGGCAGTGATGCAAATAAATATTTTGACACATAGATAAGATTTCTAAAGGTTCAAAAACAAACAAAGATAAGAAAATCACTTGCTTTTAAATCTATCTTACTATTTCGAAGGTCTGACAACATGTTTTTAACAGTGACTGATGTAACCATTAATGCTGGTTTGAA
The DNA here is from genome assembly GCF_000695815.1 of Acanthisitta chloris. Classification (NCBI taxonomy): domain Eukaryota; kingdom Metazoa; phylum Chordata; class Aves; order Passeriformes; family Acanthisittidae; genus Acanthisitta; species Acanthisitta chloris. Next base: position 14,871 of record NW_008661321.1, read on the forward strand.
GTCAGGGTTGGAAGAAATGGAAAGAAAGAGAGAAAGAGAGAGAGAAAGAGAGAGAGAGAGAGAGAGAAAAGAGAGAAAGAGAGAAAGAGAGAAAGAGAGAGAGAGAAAGAAAAAGAAAAAGAAAGAAAGGAAGAAAGGAAGAAGGGAAGGAAGGAAGGAAGGAAGGAAGGAAGGAAG
>NW_008661321.1:15086-15599 GCF_000695815.1 Acanthisitta chloris
GAAAAAAAGAAAGAAAGAAAGAAAGAAAGAAAGAAAGAAAGAAAGAAAGAAAGAAAGAAAGAATCCAAAACAGACGAGGAGGAGCCGTGGTGAGCAAGCCAGCAGAAAAAACCTAGAGGCAAAACAGTAATACCAGATTCCACACAAGTGAGCCTTGATCACAGTTGTCTCATTATCATGCCATTCCACTTCAGCAGTAAAGACAGGACGAGAGGACACAGTCTCAAACTGCACCAGGGAAGGTTTAGGTTAGACATTAAGAAGAATTTCTTCACAGAAAGGATGATTAGACACTGGAATGCACTGCCCAGGGAGGTGGTGGAGTCACCATCCCTGGAGGTGTTTAAGGGAAGACTGGATGTGGCACTTAGTGCCATGGACTAGTTGACATGGTGGTGTTAGGTCATTGGTTGGACTTGATGTTCTCAGAGGGCTTTTCCAAACTGGTTGATTCTGTGATTCTGTGGTTCTGCATGCTTTAATCATAGCAGGGACACCCACCTGGCTGCTGGA
>NW_008661321.1:15613-18225 GCF_000695815.1 Acanthisitta chloris
GAAGGAAGGAAGGAAGGAAGGAAGGAAGAAAGAAAGAAAGAAAGAAAGAAAGAAAGAAAGAAAGAAAGAAAGAAAGAAAGAAAGAATCCAAAACAGACGAGGAGGAGCCGTGGTGAGCAAGCCAGCAGAAAAAACCTAGAGGCAAAACAGTAATACCAGATTCCACACAAGTGAGCCTTGATCACAGTTGTCTCATTATCATGCCATTCCACTTCAGCAGTAAAGACAGGACGAGAGGACACAGTCTCAAACTGCACCAGGGAAGGTTTAGGTTAGACATTAAGAAGAATTTCTTCACAGAAAGGGTGATCAGACACTGGAATGGACTGCCCAGGGCAGGGAGGTGGTCATAACCCCTGGAGGCGTTTAAGGAGAGACTGGACATGGCACTTCAGGGTGTGACATGGTGGTGTTAGGTCATAGGTTGCACTTGATGATCTCAGAGGTGTTTTCCAGCCTGACTGATTCTGAGACTTACAGATTCAAAGAATGGGACTGGATGCTGAAATTTGCTTATAAACACCCAGAGGCCAGAGTGGACAGGTAGATGTGCCCGAGTATGATACTGGGACCAGACAGTCTAATGATGCTCCTGAATGCAGCAATCATGGAGTAGAGAACCAGGGTAATAATCTATTGAGGTGTTAAAACTATAAAAATGATGGGCTGAGAAAATATCCTTCCAGTTGGAGACAGAGGACTCACACACACTAGAAAATGTTTCTGAAGGGTAATGAGTTGCCATGGGTCAGTTGACCCACAGTCACCATCTGTATACTCAATCTTGGTTTGTGGCCAATGCAAAGCAATTCATACTAACTCTGTCCTCTTTCAGAGGGGAGTTGATCAGCTTAGTTTATCAAGAAACAAAACTGGGAAATGATTGGATTCCTGTGTACAAGAATCCTCATGAAGAGCAAAGTCTGAGTACTGAATAGCTCCTTAACTACGGACAGATTGTAATAATAAGCAGTAGCTAGAGGACACATTAATTATGATTAGCTAATCTCCTAAAACACTAAAAGAAGCAGTGCATTCTTCAAACTGTTGAGTCTTTGCACCGTGTATCGCTTGTTTCCTTGGGTTCCAGTCCTTTCTCTCTCTCCTTTCCACTAAAATTAGAATTATCATTATTATGATAATAATATTTCATTTTGTTTCCATTATTAAACTGTTCTTAGCTCAACCCATAAGTTTTTTCTGTAATTTTTTATTCTCCTCCCCCCTGGGCGGAGCAGCAGTGAGTGAATGGCTGTGTGGTACTTCGGGACTGGCTGGGGTTACACCACGACACTGTCTCAGTTGTATTCACTCCAAATTAAACTGAAGATGCAACCACTAGAGGCTGCATTGATATGCTGCAGATTTGGACCATACCTGATACAAGAGCTGCTGCAAAAAGTTAAAATCTAGTAGTATTTGCCTTTCAGAACCCAAGCTTTTCACCTCCTTCAAAATATCTAAATAAATATGCCACACTGGAAGACACGATAGGCAGTTTAAGAATGCTAGGGTTTACAAAGTTTGGGTAAAAGTGTGGTAAGTGTAGCTCCAAAGCTACTCCCATCAGCTGATGCAAAAATGAAGATGTAAGATCACACATATTTTTATCAAGAATGAACACTTACGCTCAGCCTGGTCACAAATATGCTTATTTATTATATGATACACAAATACAGACAAGAAGTTTAATGCATTAGCAGCAGAACAATTTATACGTGTACATGCCCTACGAACTGAAACATGCACGAGTCTTAACAGCGTGGTGTATAACACAAAGTCATATGGGGACAGAAGCTAAAAGCAAAACAACAGTGGTGATTTTTATTGGAGAAAATAAGGAATGGAAGAAAGGAAAGAACGTGAATATAGTCACTGTTCATTCATCTGATTTACTACAACCAGTAAAATAAATACAATTGACAAGCTTCATTATTTATGTTAAGGGATCTAGCAAGGATGGCAGAGGGCAGTAACATCTGCTGGGTAGGCCTGCAGTTGTTTATTTGGACATTTTACAAACTGCAGCAAAAGAGTACCTGCTTACTCATCTGGGCTCCCTGGAGAGTTTTAAAACACAGTAATAAAGAATCACTTATAGAAAGCTAATAACTGTATCACCAGAGGGGAGTGAAAGAGCCACAGGAGAGTTTCTGGGCCAAAATACAGACTTCCAAAGCTCTCCGCACCAACAGGCTGGAAGCCCTAAGGGCTTTGAGGCGGAGAGGAAGCACTGCCGTGGATCACATCCCAGTGCTCCCAACGCAAGCAGCCCCGTGCCTGCTCACTGACCCCTTGCAACATCCCTTCTGCTGCAACACTCACTGCTCGGGTGGAGTTTTACCCCTTTCTGCCGCTTTAATCTTTGTGGCTTTACACTGAAGAACAAAGCATCTCCTCCTTTGACAGCAGCTCGTCCTCTTCAAGTACGGAAAGAGCTTTCTAAGAATGCAGATACGAACGTTATTAGCCCGCAAGTATTTTTGCATGGACCTCTTGGGAACGACCGCATTTCTCAGCTCCACCTCGCTCGAAACTAGACAGCGAGCTCGTAAAGTGAGATTAAACTGCTGAAATATAGATGATGCCCCGTGAGGGCAGAGACCGTGGCT
>NW_008661322.1:0-1489 GCF_000695815.1 Acanthisitta chloris
AAAAATGGGTCCTTGGCCAAAGAGGGAAGGAGGGCGGTGGGATGTGGGTTACGGCCTCATATTCGGTTTACGTATGCGGAAAAGGAAAGGGGAGGTAAAGGCCCGGCATCCGTCCGTCCCGAACCAACTCAGCAGTCTACACGTAAAGAGGACGGCACCAACACCCTTCATGTCCCGAACCAACTCAGCAGTCTACAGGTAAAGAGGACGGCACCAACACCCTTCAAAAGGCACCGTGTGAAACGTTAACCTCGGCGATGGATGGAAACTCATGTCCCTTGCCTCCACCCCCAGAAGCGACTGCCCCCTCTATTTCTGCAGGTGCCGACTCTTATGTCCTTCTGTTCTCACGCTTGGTTCTTGTTTGTTTTGAAATCCAAAGGCTCTTCTACCCAGCCACTTCTCCCTGCTCACGAATACACACACACCCCCACCTACACACCCTCAAGCTCCTCCCTCCCACATGAACTACACCACTCTCTCCTAGGTGCAAAGCTCTCCTACTGCTATTAGATCAGCCCTTATGCCATGCCATCTCCATGGCCTCTCTACTGTCAGCCAAAACTGAAGGGCTGCTCTCTCCGCCACGCATCTGTCCCGGTGCCCTCAGCATGTCTATTTGTTCTGATTTACTGCGGAGTCAGGGATGGTTAAGGGCCCTCTGGAAAGGTTCCGTTTCTTAAACTGCAGGGAGCTGGGCAAGAGCAACAACACTCTAGAGGCATTTATGGTATTATACTGCACCGATTTTGGCTATGGTTACAGCTGTAAACACATTTATTTCATTTTTATAAACCGGTTGTGATAAATACTGCATAAGGCAGAGAAAAAAGGCTGGTGATTGGGATTGTTTACTAATAAAAGGGCTGATATATTTTCAGGGCTTTTTCAGTCAGCCAAGAAAAAAATATTTTACTATAAATAGATCCGGTTTACCCATAAATTCCGGCGAATCACAGCACTTCTCTTAGAGTCTCCAGCATCCCGAATTCCTTTTTTCTCTCCCTTTTTCATGCCATTGTCTCTTTTGTTGCATTGTCCTTCTGGCAGGGCTTTGGGGGCTTGCTGCCTGTACTGAGCGTGGGGGCAACATGATGAGAAGGGCCGGAGCAGAGGCGGAACACACACCACACAGCCCTCTCCGCGGTCCGGCCAGGGGGACCTGCCGCCCTTTCCTTCTGCCCGCAGGCCAGCCCAGCCCCTCCGCTCCCCTCCGCGGCCTCGTTCCGCGTTTCCTGCCGCCGGTCTGGGGCCGAGGGGGCGATCCCTGTTCTTTAGGCTTTTCCGTGGGAGTGTGCCCCTGCTGTGGCCCCAGGGCTCACCGGGAGACTTGGAGGCGGTTCCTGCTCGCAGAATCCCCCACATTTATTTAAATGGAGTTTGCGAGAAGTTTAAACTTTGTAGCACATTTTCTTCCTTTTCTTGTCCTTTTTTTTTTTTTTTTTGGTTTGGTTTGGTTTGGTTTTTTTTAACCGTTGTCAACCTGCGG
>NW_008661322.1:1590-4569 GCF_000695815.1 Acanthisitta chloris
CATTTTCTTCCTTTTTTTTTTCTTTTTTTTTTTTTTTTTAGTTTGGTTTGGCTTGGTTTTGTTTAAGCGTTGTCAACATGCGGAAATTTGGGCACAAAAGAAATCTCAACCCTTACGTGTACATTGCGGTCCAATTTAACCCAGTGGCAGAGGAGTTAAAATGCCGATGCGGCTGCCTGCTTTCCGCAGGGACATGGCTGGAGCAGAGGAGAAGAAGCCGGGCCGAGGTTTCCCGGCGCCCGCAGCTCAGCCAAGCTGTTGTTTTAAAGAGCAATAAAAGTGAATTATGACTAAACGCCTTCTCACTTAATGGTTTTAGACGGGGATCCCCAGCCCCGGCAAATACGTAAGAGGATTTTTATTTGTGCATGTGTTCCTGCAATTGATCTCTTTGATGACATTCTCATTCATAGAAAGAGTTTGATTTATGACTTTCGGAAGAATTGCGTTCAGCCCTTCCAGCTATAACCCACGCATCCCAGCTCCACAACGTGTTGCAGGGCTGAGAGACAACACTCCTCGCATGGACGGACAGTAGAGCCCCCTTCACAAACCCCCACCCAAGCCCCGCTCCCCTGTGTAATGTAACCACACGCACTCACACGCGCACGAGGAGCCGTGAACGTACAGCCCGGCATCCCCTGGCCGCGGAACGGCAGAGCCCCTCTGGCATCTGTTGCTCGGTTCTAGCCCGAAGGACGGGGCTCACCGTTCGCTTTGGGGTCCGGCAACGCTGCTAGCCGGGTGTCAGGCAATTTGGTGGAGATTTCTGAAAGCCCGTCTTTGCTGCCGCCAGCAGAAGAGTGGGAAGCCCGAGGAAATTGTAACTTTACAGCAAAGAGTTTCCCCTTTTCGTTATCAGTCCTTGGCCTCGCAAGAAGGTTTAAACAGAAAAATATCTTCGGCTCTGCCCCTGCACCGCCCCTCAAAAGGATGGAGTGGAGGGGCTGGTTCCTCCCTAAATGCTTTTTTCTTCCCCCTGCGTTTCTGCCACCCTTTTGGTTTCACAGGCACTAACTTCTCCATTTCCTCTCCTCTTAGGGCTGATTTCTTGGACGGCTCAGCACGTGAGAAGTAACCAAACGCATTCTCTGTGAGCTCTGAGTTTTTAAGTTATACTTCCTGGGAAATCTTGCTGCCTGCTAAGCACTACTTTCTAGGAAACCAGGACTATTAAAAAAACCCCAATCGTTTCGTTCACGTAACAGGCTAGTTTCTGTAGGAGATGCTTATCCTACTGAGTCTCTCATGTTCTGCCTGTAACAGAGAAAGTGCTCGTTCGTGCTTTTGTTACAGCTCAGCATTTCCAAGCTTTGTATCCTCACAGAGATAAGATGCTATATTTATACATTAAAAGGACAAGTCTCCATCAAACCTGTGAAGGGTTTTAATTTATTTGGTTCGGGGTATTTTTCCGTTGTGATAACCCTTGCAATAAAGAATTTGAATGTGGTTTTTCTGTCTAATAAATGTCCTAAATTCCAAAAAGAGGAAATCTCTGAGGCAGGACGTTGGATTTTGAATATTAGTAAATTAATAGTGAAAGGGGTGGGGAGAGATATCCATAATGTTAGCAGTCTTGAAATGAGAGCGAAAGAGAGGAGAAAGAAAAAAAAGAGAAAGCTCCTTGTAGTAAACAAGAATTTATTCTACCAAAAATACTTATGACAACGCATCCTAATGTAATACAAAAATAAAAAGAAAGTGAAGATACATTCTTATGTGATCACTTTCTTACAGACCTCATATATTGCTTTCATAGAAGGACCTAGAATGTGGCTAGGTTAAAACTGAACACAACTAAAACTTCTTAAGAAACGGCAAAATGGCATAGCAGAGGGAAGTAACAAACAGAAAATACTGACCAGGGCAAGGGAGGGGGGAAATAAAATTAATTCACTGGGACAAAATAAAGAAGAATAAGGAGGAGAAAGCAGGACCCTTGGAGAGGACGTCTTTAATTTCTCAGTAATTCAGATGCTGCAAGTCAATTGTGGTGAGTGTGTCTGTAAAAAAGTCAAAACTGTCAGCAGAAATATCTACGGGACTGTCCAGAGATCCTGGCAAACTGGGGGAAACTGCATCTGAAAGCTGTAGGCAGGAATCTGTGGAGAAAACGTTGAAGTCCTGTAAAGAAGGGACATCTAGGGCCTCAGGACTGTCATTGTTCAGGCCAGCTGCACAGTTCTGGGCCATTGTTGAGAGGCAGTTTTGAACAGTGGGTGACTGATGTTGAAAATGTTTCAGATTTTTCTCATTGCTCGTTAAAGGCGAAACGGGGAAAGTTTGGGATTCGCCATTGTGCGCATTCTGCGCCTGCTGCTGGGAGAGGGCATTCTGCTGGAAAGCGTAGCCTTCCCGCTCCAAGAGAGCGCCGGAGACGTTGCTGAGGGCTTGCTCGAAGAGGGATTTCTCCTCCTCCTCCTCTTCCTCCTCCACCGCTTTCTCGGGGTCCTCTAGGCTCTTAAATTTCCCCTCGCTGTTTTGGTTCTCCTTGCACTGGGTCTGTCTCTTGTGTTTCATCCTCCTGTTCTGGAACCAGACTTTGACTTGTCTCTCAGTCAGATCCAACAAGGCTGCAATCTCAACCCTCCTTGGTCTACAGAGATACTTGTTGAAATGAAATTCTTTCTCTAGCTCCAAAAGCTGGGTGTTGGTGTAAGCCGTCCTCAGGCGCCTAGATCCACCGCTACCGCTATCGGGGATTTCAAGGGGGTCTGTTAAAAAAAGAAGAAAAAAAAAAAAAAGAAAAACACCACCACCACCACACACACCCCAAAGCATCACCGCCAGAACAGCGAAAGCAAAAACACACGGACGCACACACAAAACAGATAAATGCACGGATTGAATTTCAGCACCCGAGCACATCACATCCCGGGGAGGGTGGGGGGAGTGCTCTCTCTGCATGTATGTGTCTATATCTATATGTCCATATAGCATAAAATAGCAACTGCAACAAAATGGCCGCCTTTGGAT
>NW_008661323.1:0-15876 GCF_000695815.1 Acanthisitta chloris
GCAGCGCTGTCCGCGGGTGGGTAGTGCTGTCCGCCCGGGCGCTGTGCTGAGCCCTGGGACAGGCCCGCGGCACTGAACGGCGTGTTTGGAGCCGCCAGGCTCACACTTACCCGGCAGAATTCATCTCTCTGAAAGGAGAACTTCCCTCCCTTCAAATAGCGTCACAAATGACAGAATATTCTCCTGCAATATTTGGGTATCTGGGAACACTCACGATCGCGTCTCTTTAATCTTACCACGTGGTTCTAATGTTTGCTGTCCAAATCTCCCAGAGTCTCCTATTAATCCATATTTTCATTTAAACCACCAAGCTTCTAGTAATCAATTTTGCAGAGGAAAGCTGACAAGAAGTCAACTGATATGTATGAGAAACTATATACTTAAATAATACTGTAATTATATTTAAATCATTCTTGTGATAGTCAACCTTTTTATGCATAGGTCAACATTACTGCATGTTCTTTGTTTATTTTATTTCCTCAGGCTAAGTTATTTTATTTTGGAATAACCAGGAAGGTTGTCATGCCTCACTACTTTTTGTTTCTGTACAGTAATTGTAGTTGAACCAGCTTGACTGTATTGCTTGGATAACATATGCTATTTCATTTTTGTTTTTCAGAGCCTCCATGCATAACAGAAGAAGTGCTCGTAAGTATGCTCTATAAGGCTTGATCGTTACTTTTGTCATGCAGCTATAGAGCAAAAAATGCAAAAAATGATTTTGGAAACTGTTGTCTGTTTTCTCATTTCTTTTCTTTGTAAGTATGGAGAACTGAGTGATTTCTTACAATTTTCTCTGACAAAGTAATACTTAGTTTGAAAATAATTAGGAAAAAAAGTAACAGGAGACTATGGAGAATAAAGGTAGAAATGGAAAGTAAAGTGAATTAAGATGAAGGAAGGAAACAATCGACTGGAAGGTTCAACATGCCAGATTTAACAACCTCCTTACTTTAGTTTTCCTGCCCTTTGCTCATAGCTCATTGTAGGATTTCTTGGATCTTTGTCTTTTTGTTTGAAAGTTATATATTTGTCTGTTGTGTCATATGAAATGACGCCTTAAATCTTGCAGCTTAGGTAATGTTTGCCTATTCCCTGTTTTGGATGCCTTTGTTACTGCATATTTTGGAGTATTAATGTGTTGCTATTCCTTTTGGGAGCCTCTAGATACTGTTTTATTTATAATGTTTATTAGTATAAATAGAATCAACTCAAATTCAAGTAGAGTTAAACTGTATTCCCCCCAAAAGGTGGTGGGATCAATAGCCCAACTGAAGTGCATCTACACCAATGCACTAGCATGGGTGACAAATAGGAGGATCTGGAAGCTGTTGTGCAACAGGAAAAGTGTCATATAGTTGCCATCATGGAAACATAGTGGGATGGCTCACACTACTGGAGTGCTGCCATGGATGGCTATAAACTCTTCACAAGGGATAGGCAAGGAAGGAGAAGTGTAGGAGTAGCCCTGTATGTTAGGGAGTGTTTTGGTTGTCTAGAGCTTAATGATGTTGACAATAGGGTGAGTGTTTATGGGCAAAAATCGGGGGAAGCCCGACAAGGCGGGTTTCATGGTGGGAGACTGCTATAGACCTCCCAGCCAGAGTGAAGAGGCAGATGAAATATTCTGTAAGCAGCTGGGAGAAATCTCACAATCTCTGGCCCTTGTTCTCATGGGGGACTCCAATTTACCAGATATCTGCTGGAAATACCACACAACAGAGAGGAAGCAGCAGTTCCTAGAGTGTGTGGGAGAGAACTTCCTGACACAGATTATGTGTGAGCCAACTAGGGAAGGCACTGGCTGGACCTGATGTTTGTGAACAGAGGAGGACTGATGGGTGATGTGATGGTTGGAGAGTGCCTTGGGCACAGCCATCACCAAATGAGAGTTTTTGGTTCTTGGAGAAGTAAGAACGGGGATCAGCAGAACTTCTGCCTTGGACTTCTGGAAGGCAGAATTTGTCCTGTTGAGGACAAACTTTTTATGCATGAGAGGTTGAGAGAGTCCCTTGGGAGGCAGTCCCTTGGGGCAGAGGGGTCCAGGAAGGCTGGATGTGCTTTATGAAGGAAAACTTACATATACTGAAGGAGGCCACCCCCATGTGCTGAAAGACAAGCTGATGGTGGCCCGAAGCTGTGTCGGGGGAAGTTTAGGTTGGATATTAGAAAAACTTCATCACCAAAATTTTTTTTCAAGCATTGGAACAGGCTATCCAATGAAGTGGTTGAGTCACTCTCCCTGAAGGTGTTTAAAAGACATGTGAATGTGGCACTTGGGGACGTGGTGTAGGGGTGACTCAGTAATGCTAGGTTAACAGTTGGATATAATGATCTTAAAGGTCTTTTGCAACTAAACAATTCTATGAGTCTGTGATTCTATATATAACAGATATTTATACATACATGAGAACATACCCTAACTGCATATTTACATTGCATTAAACCTAGATTCTGCAGGCTCCTTAATGTAACTAGACATGTCTGGCTCCAGGTGAACTTCACACATGGACATGGAGCAGTCAGAGGTCTATGTAGGATGGGGTTTTATGCTAACTTTTAATTTGGACATTTAAAGATGCCATGTATTATATATTTGTCAAAGGTGGAGAGGTATTTCTTACCTTAGTGGGTGCTGCAACGTGAAATGCAAACCGTGAACGTTGTGCTGATTTTACCCACATTCAGCTTCACCCTTGGCCTCGAAAAATATTTCTCTGTTTCTGTACATTTTCATGATGGTAGAAATAGAGAAAGGTATCAAATGCTATAGATAGAAGTCATTGGGTTTGTTTCCAGAAAAAACCTAAGAAATGGTTCTATAACATGTTAAGAGTGATAGAAATCAGGCCCAGGATGTTCCTATTCGTACACAAAATGAATGAAAGCAAAGTTTTGGACTAATTTTTAGCACATCCTAACTTCCGGTTGCAATTCTAAGGCAGCTTTTTCTAGTCATAATTTGGACTGTGCAGCAGGAAAGATGGCACAGGAAGCAATGAACCAAGATGTTTTCTGACACAAAAATCCAAGCTATAGCATTGTACATGCAACTCTATAACCTGTAATGTGCAAATACGAAAGTGCAACTGTGCTTTCAAATGAAAATATGACTGTCTACAAAAAGCCTCCAAAACCCAGAGGAAAGTATACTGTATATGGGTGCAGTAAGATCAGCAATAAGCATTAATAAGATCATAAACATTTTATTGATTAATCAACCACTGTGTTTACATTTCTTGCTGTTATATGGGACTACAGAGAATTATATCCTTGGGAAATTAAAAACACATGTTACCTGCATATTCCTAAAGAGCCTTTACGTCAACCAGTAATAAATGAAATGTTTTGAATAAGTCCTTCGAGACAATAAAATACTTTCATGATGTATTGTCATATCTAGTCCTATCTTGAGATTCATCCTCATCAGTGTCAAACTGGCAGACTGCAGCTTGTTTCTAATTAACTTTTTTTCTTAAGTCTGTTAATACTTGCTGAGTCGAGATTTCTGATTGATTGTCTAGAGACTTTAGTGAGAGCTCTCTCTGTTGACTTCAAAATGCTTTGGGTTAGACATTTTGGTGAATTCTCCTATTTAATCAGTGTCCTAGCATCTCTAGGTCTGTGGTACTCCAATTGCATTGGACCATGGACCTGTGATCCAAATAAAGCATGACCTCTGTAATGCAGTGAGCCTTGCTTTCAGCATTGTGTTTCCTGGGAATGAGCATGAGCCAACTTACCTGTCCTGTATCAGTCACAACAGCAACCGCAAGGGCTAAGGAGTAAGCGTTGGCAGGCTAGGGCCAGACAAACACCATCAGGTCTGGTTCTGACTTGTCATGCAGCACACAGGGGCCTTCCTGAGTTCATATTAAATGATGTTAGCTCAGATTTCTTCCTTACCTGAGCACAGACTGTCTCTATTTAGGTTAGAACAATAGGGTTTGGATCTGATACCTACAACTGATACTGTGTACACTGTGCATAACCTCTCTTTAATGCTATTCCTCACCAGTGAAGTTCAATGCTATGAACTTAAGAGAGAGGAAAAAGATTTGTGTCACAAGACGTTTGCTGATATTGGCATATACATTAGATTTAGCTGGATTCTCCTTGCATTGCAGGGCAGAAATAATAGAATATTCAAGAAATTGAAACTATTAAAAATATTTAGGAGTATTGATTATACTGAAGACACATATAAGATGACCAGTGGAATAATGTTCTATTTTTATCTTCTGTTGAATTGGAGAGGGTGGTGGTATTGAGTACAGCAGAAGTAAGATTGGGATCCATACTTTTTGATTTGTCAACAGCAAAAAAATTCAATTCCTATCAGTTTTTGAGTCTTGTTAGCAGGATTTAAAATGCAGGGATCAGGAAGGATATAAAAACACCTGCAATGCAGTCTTTGCCTCTGATGAGGTCAACAGGAAGCCTTGCAGTTCTGTCAGATTCAAAGTATGGCATATGCTGCTTGCTTGGTGAGCCAAATAATAGGTCAGTGAACTCCCTGTTGTTCCTTGAACATACCCCAAAACATCTCCAAGCAGCAGTGTGAGAGCAGAAGGCAGCTCTGGTGAACTTTGATACTCCCCTCCTTCCCAGATGCAAGGGAGAAAGGTATAATGTGGGAATTTCTATTCTCTTCGCTTACGCACATTTTTTTCAAACGTAAGCATGCAGATTTCCAGCGTTTAGAGGTTGTTGGGATTACAAAGACTTTATCTGTAAATTTACTGGCAAAGGATTTACCTTCATGTGTGTTTTCTAAATTGCTAAGGACCTTGGCTGTGTGCAATGGCTAGAATATAACAGTGATGCAATGATTATATTCTCAAAAGTGGGAAATAACATTTTGCAAAAGTTTCCATGTCATATCTCATGGAAAAAATATTGTTTGAGGCTACAGTGTATTCAAACCATTTTAGCACAGATTACTACAAGCCATGTTTTGTGGTTTTGTCTCTATAGGAAGAATGCTTAGCCACAGATGATATGCTTGTGGACTACTTTAATGAATTTTTGAGTCTTCCGGTAAGTACCTTACAGAAATCCCTTGCAAAATACCAGAAACACCTTAATGAGATTAATAGTAACATAATTGATCTTAGAACATTTTACATATTGCAACTTGGTAGTTAAATGGCTTTTCAAGACATCTATATTTTAATGGTAGCAACTCTTACTGCTCAATGTTCTTATCAGTATCAGAAAAAATAACACAGTATCTGGACTTCTGGGAACAGATTTTCACTTGCTAATTTCACCGAATCCTGGAATGGGTCAAGTTGGAAGGGATCACAGTGGGTCATCTAGTCCAACTTCCCTGCTTAAGCAGGGCCATGCTAGAGGACATGACAGAGGATTGCATCAGAGGGTTTGTGAATATCTCCAGTGAAGGAGAATCCACAATCTCTCTGGACAATCTGTTCCAATGTTTGATCACCCATACAGTAAAGCAATACTTCCTCATGTTCAGGTGGAACTCCTAGACATCGGTTTCTGCTTGTTGCCTCTCATCCTATTGCTTGTCACCACTGAGAAGAGCCTTGTTCCATCCTCTTAACACCTTCCCTTCAGATACTTGTATACATTAATGAGGTTCCCTCTCAGTTGACTCTTCTTGAGGCTGAACAGGCCCAGCTCCCTCAACCTTTCCTTGTATGAGAGATGCTGCAGTCCCTTAGTCATCTTTGTGGCCCTTTGCTAGACCTGGTCCAGGAGCTCCATGTCTCTCTTGTACTGAGGAGCCCAGAACTGGACACAGCACTCCAGCTGAGGCCTCACCAGGGCTGAGCAGAGGGGAGGATCACCTCCCTCACCTTGCTGGCAATGCTCTTCCTAATGCACTGCAGAATACCATTTGCCTTCTTGGCCACAAGGACACACTGCTGGCTCAGGGGCAGCTTGTTGTCCACCAGGACCCCCAGGTGATTTATGTATTTACATTTATGGAATTACTAATTTATGTATTTAAATCACAGTGCAGTAAAATAATATGAATAGGAAATGAAAAAGACACTAAAGTACTTATTAAACAAGTGTAAGGAGTCCACTTCTAGTATTATGACGTGATGACATAACAAATGTTTGTCCTTTTACAGTCTTCTGGCAATGCACTCAGTGATTAATAAACATTTAAGCTGAAGAACAAACTCTGTTTCTCTTCACGGCTTTGAAGATCTCAAAGTTGGCACTTCCCTCCTCTTCCTCTCACATCTGCAGCTAGAAGGATGCAGATTCTGCGTGCTGATCCAGTTACAGTTAGATCACCATACCCAGTGCCCTATTTTTAACCAGTTGTCCTATATTTTACTCTTTTCCCCCATCAGCTACTCTGCCTCCCTACACTCTCATGAGAATCACATGTACGGTCCTGTTCCTTGAATGTAGCAACCTCATCCAATTTTGTCTTAGTGGTGTTGGCCCTGACTATCCCCATTCTCTTCATCCTCACACCTTATACCCACACCGCCTTGCCAGGTGGCACAGACCTTTCCACAGTGTCACTCAGGCCTCCCAGCCAATGTACCACAGAGCTGCCTCACAGCCTGTCCCCTTCCTAAAGCGCTGCAGTCCATCAGGCTATGCTAAGGGAATATAGATCCATTTCTGCAACTTGCTTGGTAGGAACCACCACTAGCATTAGGAAGGGGCAGAATATTTTTTGATGCTCCTTGGGCCTCAGACTACAGTGCAGCCACTAATGAAATAAATTCAGTTATGATTCATAACTGAAAGATTTGGCTTACCAAACTGAAGTAGACTTAGCTGTGTTCTCTAAACCACATCACAGATTTGTGTAAATATGCACACAATGGAAATTGCACAACTAAGGGTGGCAGAATGGGCTCCCTATGCCAATTTTTAGTCTTAAAATAGATTCTGGAGTTATTAACTCTATGTCAGAGTGTGGGTTTTGTGCATAGCATCAATACTGACTTCTCTCAGGAGCTCAGCCTTTACATGCCTTCAGCACACTGCAAGATTCCTAAGAATAATTTTTACAAAGCTAGAGAGACACAGATGGAAGTGTGGTGAGAGGGCTGGGGTTTTTTTTTGCTCCAACACCACTCCCTTCAACTCACCCGTTATTAACTCTATGTCAGAGTGTGGGTTTTGTGCATAGCATCAATACTGACTTCTCTCAGGAGCTCAGCCTTTACATGCCTTCAGCACACTGCAAGATTCCTAAGAATAATTTTTACAAAGCTAGAGAGACACAGATGGAAGTGTGGTGAGAGGGCTGGGGTTTTTTTTTGCTCCAACACCACTCCCTTCAACTCACCCCACCTAAATCCAAGCCTAACTACTTAGCTTTTAAACTCAGACCTCCTTCCATGTGCCAGATTTTTCTTAGCACAGGAATACCATTGTCCATACCTTTGCTGCTTATTTGGAAACTATGCTTCAAGTTTTCCCCAAATCGCAGAGGATGGAGCAGGTAAGAAGTTCAGCCTGCTTAGTCTCTTGATCTCCTTGGACATGCACAGATTTCAGAACATCTGTTAGAGGCCAAAATTCTCCTTGGCCTCAGAGGGCTCCTCAGCCCACAGTCCTGGCGCAGCAAAGCAGCTCTGAACTGCAGCAATTGTCCAGGCACTCCTGACAGCTCTGGAAGTCCAGAGAAAAGAGTCCTGAGGAAACACTGGTTTACGCTCGTAATCTTGGTAGGTTTCTAAGATTGTACGTGGTCTGTCTTCTACATATTTACATATCTTCATGAAAACACAGGCTCTATTAGCTATTTTTAGCTGTAGTGTTCTCATAATTGGTTTTATTTTCTCTTTGATCTTTTCCTGAGGATTTACCCTCTCAGGATTAAGTTCTGTTAATGCCATGAGTTCTGTGGTTTGAATACCTCACATTCCCAATTTCCCTCTCCTTCTCAGAAGGCTTCTGTTAAAACACCACATTGAAATTTCCATTGCTTTATCCTTGTTGTGCTTATACTCTGTTGCTTAGGAACAGTATTACCCAGGTGTGCTAGTAGTTAGGCAACAAGTTAAACTGAAAATATTGTGTGACTTGATACAAGAAATCAGGGGTAGCATATGCTTATTTTAAGAGACTGCCTCTGCATTGATTTATAATGCACCATTAGCATATGGAAAATTGTATCACTGGGGACAGTGATACAGCAGCAATGGTTTTTTTGGTGTTGTTTTTTTTTTTTGCTTCAATTTACAGTATATCCCTTAAGTGATCTTGTTGTTATTATGATATTCAATACAATCTGGAATGAACGTCTAGGTACTCCAAGGATCCACATACTGTAATGAATGGTAGTTTGTGTGGAAAATATTTCTGAAAGATACAATACAAAAAACCTCAGGAGGGCACTTGTTGCCAGTAGTACTGTGACTTTACAGTAGCAGAAACCAATTACACAACACCCAAATGAGCTACACCTTCCTTAGTAACTCATGTAAAATGAAAGATTTAAGAGAAATGTTGGTCTGGATACATTTCCACTTCTAGACAGTCAGCAGCCCTAGAATCCGAATCTTTGACGCATGTGTGAAAAACATCCAAGAATATGTTTAGTCAGGAATGAATATTCAGAAGTCAGAAATTGCCATCCAGCTCAGCATTGAAGGCAAGGGCAGTAATGTCAACTTGTTTCTCCTGCACTCTAGAAGCTGCTTGCTACTTGCACTAGAGACTAAAGAACTAACTGCGCCTCAGTTGAAGAACACTCAGGAGATAACACTTTGGTGATGAGTTCCCGGCTGTTTCCCTTGCAGCAGAAATCTACCAAGTGATCACAATTTTATCTACTTCAGAATTGAAGACTACTTCTTTTGAATGTTGTTCTCACTATAAAAGTTCTCTGCCAAGTAGTCTGGGAACCAGCATTTGTTGCAGGTGATGATCCTGAAAACAATTAAAGCTTGAGCTAATCAGTCTATCTAAAACCAGAATGGTCCTGGAAACCTAGTGCTCCCAAGAATAAAACCAGGCCTGATGGTAGCAGACGTAGATGCATCAAATCATCTAGTCAGGGAATCAATGCATGCTTATTAGTTTCCTCTTGTCTTTTCCAGGAGTGTGGGGGGAGGCTGCAGGTGCCAATACAACCTCCCTTAAAAAGGCTTTGGCATAAGTAAGGTCATACATATATGTTACATTGAGACTTACCACGGGCTACAACTCACTTCATGTCTTTGACATTCAAGGAAGCAAACAAAGCATTCTTGACTTCTTTTCTTATTGACAGTATGTTTACTCTAAATGTTCTTATCTCTTAATTAGATTGTGATATGTGATTGTGTCTTTTGTCTTACTCATCAACAAAAGGGAAATCCTGGACTCATTAAAGTCCGTGGGAGATTTCCAATGACCATGTGTAGTGTGAATTTTCCAGACACTTCATAGAACTGTTCAAATTCTCTTCTGGTCTGGATTCTCACTGACATTTATTTATGATACATACATACCCGTCTTAAGGAAGTTTTGGCAAAGCTCCTGGATGAGATCTCTATTCATTCCCACCCTTTCAGGGCCTTAACCCAAGATGCAGCCAAGCTGTGGTCATTCTGTTTCTCTTGGGATCAAACTACGTTATTTGGGTCTGGGATGTGGTGAGCATACTTACCCATTTGTTAATTGTATCTGAAGTTAAGTATATCTGAAAATCGTTAAGACAGAGGACAGTGAGATTTATATGTCTGATATCCTGGCAACACGGTGATGGATGCTGTTTTGGTTTCTGTTATGGGAGGACTGAGAGAAATTTTTCTTCCCTTCAGTTAAGTGTATAAGTTCAGGTTTCAGAATTATGTATTCTGTTTATTCTTCAGCTGAAACCATATTCAGCGTGCATTGCACAGCTAAGAAATTTCTTTGCTGTCAAAAAAGTATATGCAATTATTTATTTATTTAATAGCATTGCTGTACCATAGTCTGAAACCAGCTTTTTGTTATTTGATTGGAGATTTTTTCAGAAGCTGAAATTACTACACCGAGTTATATTCATCATACTGGGTTCAAGGGGAGCGTTGCCTGTGAGTGAAACAGTTCACAAAGTCTGTAGATTTCTTATTTGTTGGTATTCTTGAGTCCTTGATCCTATTTATTGTGCTAAATTGATAATGTATGAATCCCAAGTTTCAAGGCTTCTGCTAAGCCTGATTTATTTTTTCTTAACATCTTGGGGTATAATTTGGCTCCGGAGTTTTCCGTCTTTATCTTCAAAGCATCAAAAATTGGCCCGAACTAGAGAGAGTGATACAGTTAGTCTTTGGTTGGTGTATTTTACTTGTCTGTAAAAAGCCAAAGCACTTGCCAAATGTGGGGTAAGAAAGACATTTCCTAGTATAGTAGAGTGACATGGATCATTTTTTCCCCTTCCTTTATAGTGTAGGCTATCATCCACTCCTTAATGTAGGCATCTTCACTGAAGAAAGTTCTCATTATTGCAATGACCTAGAATATTGGTGGTGCCATAAACCTCTCTCATTATTGTCCTGTGAAATATTGTAGGATTTTACAGCACTTGGCTTCTGTGGGAAAGGTTTTAAGTATGCTACAGGGTATTGAACAGTTTTTTGGTGGGGATTTTTTGTGGCTTGTAATGTGTGGGAATGGTTAGATTGTGTGCTTTGCTCCAAAGTTCTTCACATACTGAAAGGAAAATGGATTGACTGATCCTCTCTCCTGTACTGTAACTGGGAAAATGTTTCCTACAAGAAATCAGGTTTTGAGGTTTTTTTTGTGTGTTCCCATTTGATTTTTGTCATAACATTATAACTTTTATTTTTGTGGTGGTGATGAGTTAAGAAGGTCAAGAATTGCATCTTCTTTTATTTTGCTTATAAAAACATTCTGATTTATCATTCTAGTATTCTTAACTAAGCAAATGAAGTATGCTTCTCCAGAAAGGTTTTAACTAATCTAAAATGGTTTTATATGACAGTTTGAGAGATAGAGAGGAGCTTTATTGGG
The DNA here is from genome assembly GCF_000695815.1 of Acanthisitta chloris. NCBI lineage: Eukaryota > Metazoa > Chordata > Aves > Passeriformes > Acanthisittidae > Acanthisitta > Acanthisitta chloris. The sequence goes on from NW_008661323.1 coordinate 10,954, forward strand.
TAGCATTTGGGATTCGTACAGTCATAGATCAGTCAGTTTGGAAGGGGCTTTGGGAGGTCTGTAGTCTGGCTTCCTGCTCAAAGTAGGGTCAGTGCTTTGGTATTGAGACCAGGCTGTTTGGCACCTTCTCCAGGAGGTCTTGAAAACCTTCTACAGCTTATTCATTGTCTCTCTGGACAGCCTGTTCAATGCTAATCATCCCACAATTACGCTTTTTCTTATAATCCAGTTGGGACATCTATTGTTTCAGACTCCCAAAATAGCAATATATTTACATTTTAAAAATTGTCACTGGCATTTGTTTCACTACATTAAAGTTGCTGTAGTTTTCTGTTCAGCTAAATAGAATATATATTGAAAAATCCTAAATCTAGAGTACGTTACAAAGGATTAAATAAAAGTAGATGTGTGTGATAAATGAATATTGTATTTGCTTAGTTTTTAATTCGGACAACATGGACCTAAAATAATCTGGTCATGTCTAGTCATGTAGCCCTATATTATGGAATTTGCACTTTGCTTTTTACCAGAAGCAAGAGCATTTCAAATCCTAAGAAACTTCAGTACCTTGTTTCTTAGTGTACTTTCTTCTGTTTCTTTTTTAAAAACATGAGGAAATAAATAAGGAAGAATACATTTGGAGGCTATTAAGGTTGTACAGTTAGCCACTTAAAAGCTGGTAGCAGCCCAAATTAGGTTTGAAAGTAAATGAAATGTACATGCAGCAAATTGGGAGGAGGTCTGTATGCAGAGAAATCTACTACACATAAAAGGCTTTTTAAAATGCAGCTCAGTACATCTGGAGAAAAAACACTAAAACCTGTAGAGTGCCCTGGAGAAAATTAATGCCAAAAGAGGCACAAAGTGTCAGAGAACAAAAACCAAACCATGATTTCTGATGAAGTTAGGTAACTGAACACACTCATGCAATTCAATGCATGGCTCTGAGCAGTGACAGTCTGATGTCATAGGCACTAATCATACACTTAAAGCTCTCACGTGCTATGTGCTTTGCCAGGCTGAGCTTCCACAGTGAGACATGATGGGATAAGAAGGGAATGTTGAAACCACATCTTGCAGCCACATGGTTTGATTCTGGGCATTGCTGTGTAGGACATTGATCAACAAGGGGGCTTCAAACAGAAGCAACAAAATAGCTGACACTAACATCATTACATTGGGCTTATACAGGTATGCAGAAGAATAAAATTGGTCTATAATATATTTCTATGTTATATGCAGCATGTATTCAGCATATGTAGTATGTATATGAGTTATGTCATGTGTGCATATATGTGATATAAGAAAAAGTTTAAGGAAATGAAAAATATAGTGCTTGAAAAAATAAAGTAAGCTTATTAAGTGCAGAGGATTGACAACTGTACAAACACCAGGTGGGATCCTGTCTGGAATGAAGCCAAAATGAATTTTGCCTCTGGGTCTAGATGTGGCCAATAGTTTCTTGAGTTTTTAAATTCAACATACCTTCTCGTCTTCCAGCTCAGTGCAGAGATGCTTATATGCTCTGGTTGTATATAATCTCACATTCATAACTGTCTTGGGTATCCCCCATTACTTCTGTAAAATCCATCCATATATTCCCTCTTCATTTCAAGTAAGTGAATTTGAAAGATAGCCTTTTAGGGAAATACCTATGACCAGAGCTTAAAAGATGAAAGATGGCTCTGTTTTAGTGTGTATGCATGCAGAGGGGCTTTGGGAGCTGAAAAAAGTCACAATTGCATAGCTGAAGTTTCGTCTATCTCCTGTGTTATACACATCTGACTGAACTAGTGATGTATAATAAAATTTACCACAGGCCATGGGTTTTGGTAGTTGTTTGACGTCCAAGTATCAATATGATGAGAAGCCTTTTGTACACATGAAAATCTTCAGATTCATCCTCCTCAAATGCATCTCACATTTAAATGGTCAGCCTCATTGCTAAGATTTTCAAGCCTTGATTGTTGGTGATTATGAATGGAAGAATAACACTAGAGTTCTGATCCATAGGTAAGTTTTTCCGGCAGAACAATTACTAAAATCACTGTGAATTATAGATTCTAGACATCTGTGTGCTACATCTTTGCACATGGAAAAGAATGGTCTGTGGTCTAGAATGAGTTAAATTCTTGACAATTAAGCATAGCTGAGATAAAATGTAGGAATGCTTTGGAAAACTATACAGCAAAAAGACTAAAGAACAAGTATACAGAAAAACGACTATTCCAGGCCACCAGAGAAAGAAGCCTCATAATACCAGCTTGTATTCTGTAGGATGTCTTTGCATTATAAAAAATAATTTTCTTAAATGAGAGTTCCCTTTATTACAATATCATAATCTTTTCAAACTTCTCTTGTAGACTTTTGCCCAGCCGGTTAAGTTTAACTCTGACTTTGGGGTTTTTGAAGTAGTTAATTATGCCCCACAACGCCTGGAAAGACAGCTGAAAAAAATTCTACATGATCAGAAACCTCCAAAGCACATTTATGATGTTCTAAGGAAAGCGAAGAATGATGGGCAGCTCTCCAAAATGCACACTGCTTCTCCAAACTTCAGTATTGATCCAAATTACAACACTATGGTAAGCATCTTATAGCCCCTGAGTTTATATTTAGATCTTGCTGTAGAGATACTGGCAGTAGTTATTGTTGTTTTTGGCTTGGTAGCTTGGGAAAAATTTTAATTTATGTTAGGAAAACATAATGATGGGCCAAATTATGCCCTGTAACACACATGTGTCTAGCAGACAAGTGAATGGAATTACAGATGTACATCCTGTAGCACAGGATTTTGAAGATTCTGTAGGGTAGAATTCAGCTGTGTGGTCTGAATACTTTTTAATATTAAAAGAAAAAATATTATGACAACAGTTACTTTACTAGTGATCCCTGGAATGTGCAAATTGACTGAAACTAATGCAGCTCAGTCTTTCCTTATTAATTAATTTCCTTGTGTGCCTATGAGCTCATCTGTGGTCTGGCAACACATAGGTCTCTCTTCCATTAATTCCCAAAGAATTTACATGGTTAACATCAATTGAAATGGCTAGAAAAAATAATCTTTTGCAAAGAGAAACCTAAATGAATGGAAAGATGGGTTGGATTTTAGGTAAAAGTTCTTGTTTCAGACTTACTCAGATGGTATCAATTTTGGTATTCTTACCTGCTTATATTTAGGTACTTCTTCAGCACTAAATTAAACAGGTTAAAATCTGGAGTTGAAGTACCATATACACCTGAGAGAATACAAGTCAGTATAATTAGATGTGGGAATTTACCTTTAAACAATAGCTTTGGAGAAGAAAAAGTATTTCACTGGGATACTTGGTTTATTCCTTTCTTGCTTACTTTGCATTGATGTGACTGATGTGACTTCATTTCATTCAAGGCCAATCTAAGGTCTTGCTACACTTTTAGCAGTGATTGCTCTAAATGATGTCATAGCTGGAAAGCTGAGAGAAAAACAGGGAGTTGTAACAGACTGTTGTTTTGCCCAGTATAAGCTTAATAATCTTCAGAATAGAAAGCAGTGTTGAGAGAGGTCAAAAGGCAATGATGTTTAACAAAATTATATTAATGTGAGATCGCAAATACCTGCATTTAAACTGGACAAATGCTACGAAAGGACAAGGCCCACAGACATCCCTACCGTGTTAATTATTTTCACAAATAGTTTGCTTGAGAGCAGAAAAGCAGGGGAGCTATTCTCCATTTCTTATTTGCTCTCAGGATTCATAGAATCATAGAATTTAATCATTCAGATGAGGAAATGTGTGCCTGTGCAAGTGTGGTTAACGCTGCTCTCTGGGGTAACCTCACATCATTGCCGCTGTGGATGGTCTTTCTTGACAAATTCAAAGCTGTTTCACTGTTGCTTTCATCTTTTATGTGGTTTGGAGCAACAGGGCATCTGTATTATTTAAGAGTCCATTTGTTTCTCTTGGCCACTTCCCATAGATGGGAAGCATTATGGCCTTACGAGAAGTGCTATGCCTCAGTACCTTTTCTTCTCCTCTCGGAGGGAAAGGCTGATATTTCTTATTTTTGACTCATTCTTTACTGGATAGGTAACAGATGCCTCATCCAGTTCAGTTTGATGTCTCAAGGCTGAGCAGAAACAAAATGGCCTGCTGGAGTGTGTGCCCAAAATGGTCACTGCAACTACACAAGATGAAAGAAGTCAGCTTCATTCATTGTACTACAATGAGTGATCCAGGAGAAGCCACCCCAGACCAACAGCATCAAGCAGTTCAGTTGAAATCAAATAGGATTTGATCTTTCATGCACTGCTTTGTTTTGACTGTCTTCTTCACACTGACGACATTGACAGTTGCTTTGAATGTCACATTGATTACAAAATGTCACCTTGAGTGGCCATCACCAGCAGGTTACTTATGAAAAGGACGGCAAAATCCTAGTAGGCCTTTCAGGCTACATCCTGAATTTAAACACATTTTGCCTGAGAAATACACACAGAGGTATTTTTCCCTGTATTTTGCTTCCCTCTGAGACTGTTGCAAATTTACAGAGAAGCAAAAGTTCTCTGCATGTGTGCATTGTGTGCATGCACATTTGCAAATCATTGGCATGGACATAAAGATCTTCTCGTCAATAGTAAAAATCAACTTGGTGTAAAATATATTAAGAAAAAAACTGTGGAGTTGGGCAGAATTGATCATAACTATGGAAAGAAACTGGCTGGCATCCCACATACCTTACATCAGTGAAACCCCAGTTCAGCAAAGCACTTAAGTGTGCGTTTAACTTTAATCAAGGGAAGTTAAACACATGCTTAAAGTTAAACACGTGCTAAAAGCTTTGCTGGATTGAGTCCTAGCAAGGTCTAAGGCTGACTGGTAAGGAAGCAAACCAAGGTAACAAACCCCATCAGATTAAATGTAGCATCTTTGGGGATGGGGA
>NW_008661323.1:15902-18063 GCF_000695815.1 Acanthisitta chloris
TATTACATATAATTTTGTGTACCAGCAATGTACAGATATGAGCATGTTATGAATCATTCAGATAAAAAACTGGGCTGAAAGTCAGTAAATACATACATATTAAATGCCAAAATAAAGAGACTATCTTCTGTATTTCAAAAAAGCTTGTCAATTGCCAAAAAGAAGCATACACTGTGTGGTTGGGAGTAATTAGTCTCCATCTCCACAAATTACATTGTATGACCCACTGCCAACATAAGCTTTCCATATTTTGAAATATTTTCTTCTCTCTAAATGAAACCACCCACTTTCTGAGTAATTCAGATTTTTTTAATCCCCTACAGATATATATGAGGCAGAAATAACCCTTGCCCCTAATGGAACATTAGCTCATAGAAAGAAAATTTAAGCTGTGATCTACATAAACTGATTGCATGATGTAGCAAGTAGTATCCATGCTTGCCCAAAGCTCACCTGTTTTCATGGACAAGGGTAGTTACTGCATTCTGCAAAATCATCAGTCTCACCTTCACTAGAAGGAAAAATGCGCCTCAGATAAATAAAACAGGCCATCCCCTAAGAGTGGAAAAAGTACACTATTAAAAAAAATATTTGATAGTGTGCTTGTGTGTCATTTCTAAGGGAAACAGCTATGGATCATTGTGGCCGGTCTCAGAGATTTTGCTTTCTGTCTAAGACCCTATGCGTGGATTTCTAGTTAGCTGCCTCTGTGTAGCTTCTTGTCAACACCTCCCTTTCACTCCCCAAACCACTCTTTGGAGGCACCTCCATTTCTGCTTTGACAACACTCTGTGGCTTAGTCTGCCTGAGCAGAATGTGTTGTGGCCCCAGTTCAGAATGCGCTTAGGTTTCCACTATGAGAACATCTGTTAATAGCAAAGTACATTAGCTCAATTGTCCCAGCATGAAGGTGATGTTCACTGTGTATTTGTCTTCCTGAGACAATGCTTCTGTATAAGGGGATGGAGAGAATCAGTCACATGGCAAACAAAACAAGAAAGTCAAGAATACTGCAAATCTTTGGCATTTCTTTTTTAATAGCGTCTTAATCGAGAACAAGCAATTCAGTGGATTAAGAAGGAAAGGCTTCCAGCATTTCTAGCAAGCGACTGTTACTTTGAGTACAGGTAATACAATTTTTTATGTATTTAAATTTTAAATTAATATATTTTCCTCTTCTGTTTAATTCATCTTGATAGTACTCTTAAAATGTTTTTGCCCACCTCTTATCCTGTTGTTTTATTTTAGCATTTTAGTGACCTGGGTAAAGTCAAGTCAGGGACTTGTTCCACTCATCATTCTGTAATTTTCTTGGCCATGAATTGCATCCTATACTGCGACTCTACAAAGAGAGTAAGCATGAGGTTTACTGATTTCTAAATCTCTGTTCCTCAGAGATATCATGGTAGCAATGTGTCTTTCTCTAATCAATACGTAAGCCATATAAGTAGAAGTTCTTATTCCATGAAATCCATTTGGAAAAAAACAGCCAATACTTTTAATTTCAATTATTAGTTTTGTGTCTTTGGGCTCACTGTCAGAGTTCCTTTTGCAAAGTTCTCTGTGGGATGCCATGGCATAGCTGGATAATTTACTGTTATAAACTTGCTATATTTTTCCAGATGTCCTTTCAGCAGATGTTCAGGAAGTTTAGAGTGTTTTTTTGGGAGGATCTACCTCTACATCGCTTATGGTTGTGCCTAGATGCTGATAATTGTAGTGTGTTTCAGGGGTCCCAAAAGGAGACACAACTCATGTTGATTGTAATGCCAGAGTAGTTACTGGGATATAGATTTCTATGGGGAAAATTTCAAAATGTTTATAGTTTTCAATAACCTGAAGACTGCACTTAAATTCAAGGGGAAAGGTGAGCAAAGAACAAACACACCATAAGACTGCTCCATTGTACCTTTAGTAGCAGCCTGCTTTACACGTATCTGGGCCTCATGAGACTGGTAAAGCTTGATAATGCAAACCAGGTCACTCACTATCTCTGAAGCTGGTGAATTACGGAATGGCAGTACTGGCATTTACATATGTGTCAAGAGGTGAAGGCAGAAATACACAGAAGTTGGACTTGCTGATCCTTGTGGACAAAAAACAGAATGTTGTATAATTCGATGCACTCTGCACACTCTGCTGAGCTAAGAACTGGCTGGAT
>NW_008661324.1:0-1245 GCF_000695815.1 Acanthisitta chloris
CAGGTGGTTCCCAGCAGGGTTTGGGTTGTTCTGGAGTGTCTCCTTTGGCAAAGCCACCTGTGGTTAACTGAGAGGAGAAACAGAGACCCCCACCATCACCTGTGGCTGCGGAGGCAGTGCCCCGCGCTGGTGAGGGTGCCCGGTGCTCAATGCACGACAGCGGTGCGCGCTGCTCCCTCCTCTCTCCCAGTGCTCCTGGGATGCTGTGCGTGGCTCTGCCCTGTTCTCGGCAGCGGGATGGACTCCATGCTGGGCACTGCCAATCCCTGCGCCCACCTGGCCAGCGCGTCGGGGGAACGCTGCAGGACAGGTACCACCGAGGCTGGGACTATCCTGGGGGTGGCCCTTTGTGGCATTGTGCGCTGCACTGGTAGCTGTGGGGTGCCAAGCTGGTGGCTGTGGGGTGCCAGCCATGGGTCAGCCCTGCTCAGTGTCCCCCTACTCTGCCTTTGCCCACAGATCTGGAGCAAGGAGCTGGCATGGGTCAGACACCAACACTGGAGGCCGTGGGACAGCTGTGGACAGAGGTTGAGCTGCCACCCTTCCCTGGGACCTCTGCAGGGACTGCTGAGCCCCTGAGCCCCCAGGAGAGCCCCAGAGGCCCCCGGACAGGGAGGGTCAGGACAGAGCCAGCGGTGCAGGGTGGAACGGCCACTGAGCGCTCAGGACCCTTGGTCTCTGCAGGCAGCACTGAGCAGGCAGCTCTAGGCAGCAAGCAGCCATCCCCTGCCAGTCTAGGGGTGACCAGTGTGGGGTCCTCAGCCCCTGTGGAGCCAGACACAGATCCTACCACCAGAAACCCCCCTGGAACTGTCCCCGTAGGAAATGTGACAGTGGAAAGTGCCATGACCCCACAGGGGACAGCTTTGCATTCACCACCCTCTGTGACAGTGCCAGGCTCTGCTGGGGGCCAGTGGGGGTCCTCCAGCACCCGGCTGAGATGGGGTTCCATGGGGACAGCCCTTGTGCAGAGCCAGAGGGGCTCACACAACCCCTCATCCCTGGAGCAATGGGCTGGGGAGGACCTGAGTGCCACTGTCCCACTGCGTGTCAGCAGCCCAGGGACCCCTGTGAGCACCGTGCTGGCCACTGACAGGCCAGGGCCAGGGCCAACAGGGACATCACCATTTGTGGGAAGGCTGCAGAGACTGCTGACCACCACGGGGACACACCGGGGGCTGCTGGTGCCAGGGCTGGCAGGAGGACAAGGCTCTGCCTCCCACCCACGCCAGGGTCCCCACTCTG
>NW_008661325.1:0-1789 GCF_000695815.1 Acanthisitta chloris
AGGTAAATGAAAATTTAATACAATGCAGTTGTACATGTACATGTACAATGTAGTTGTAAATGAAAAGTTAAACAGCAGTTTGAAAAGAGAAATACAGACAGTTTTCATCCTTGATATAGTTTGTGCCTCAGTTTCCTAGGGAGAGAGAAGATTGGCAGATGAAGAAGTGAAATTAAACAAGTTGAAATTCAGTTTTAAATGCTGTCCTGTCACACATGCAATATCATAACACATGCCCGGGGACAAAAGCTTATGTAGATCCAGAGTTATGAAAGGCTTTGGCTTTAGGTCTAAATCATAAGAACAGAGAAATTTTTGTGGGAAATGATCCTCCTCATGTAGAACATGAGATGAAAATATCCTTATGCTGTCGACAGCACTGGATAAATTTCCCCTGTCCTCACAACACTTGAGATCCCCCATGAGAACAGGGGCTGAGGAGCATCCCTGCCTCTGTCAGGACTGAGATAGGGTCCCTCCTGGTCTCAGCAGCCCCAACCAATCCCTCTGAATGCAGGTCCAGTGGCAGATTGGCTAGAAGGCAAACTGAGTATTAATTCCACTTCTTTTGCTGGGGTTTTCCTGGAGTTTCTTTAGCCACCACAAGGCTTCGGTGCTACTCAGGCTGAGGGCTGAGGGCTGAGGGAAACGAATGCCTCCCTCTGCTCTGCCCTCATGAGCCCCCCTCGAGTGCTGTGCCCAGCGCTGGGGCCCAGCACAAGCAGCATTTGTGCCTGTCAGAGCAGGGCCAGGGGAGGCCACTGAGATGCTCTGAGGGCAGGAGCACCTCTGCTCTGCAGCCAGGCTGAGAGAGCTGGGGCTGTGCAGCCTGCAGAGGAGCAGGCTCCAGGGAGGCCTCGTTGCCTGAAGGGCCCTGTAGGAACAGCAGAGTGTGATTTTTTTACCATGGGCATATAGTAGGGGACAATGGTTTTAAAGCAGAAGAGAGGAGACTAGATTAGCTGCCAGGAAGAACTGTGAGAGTGGCGAGACACTGGGACAGACTGCCCAGAGCAGCTGTGCATGCCCCGGCCCTGGACGGCCACGTTCAGTGCCAGGCTGGATGGGGCTCTGAGCACCCTGACCTGGGGGATGTCCTTGTCCGCGGCACAGGAGTTGGAATTAGGTCATCTTTAAGGGCCCTTCCCAGCCAAGGTGTTTACTGGGTATATGATCCTCTGTTGCCCCAACTCCCACCCATCCTCCCCTGCACCAAGGCCGCAGTGCCCAGCAGACAAGATCCAGCCACTCTGTGGTATCAGTCATGGGCATCAGTCTTGGACTGGGGGTCATTTACAAGAGCCAAGGGCACCCTGATCTCATGAATGGTGTCCCTGTCCATGGCAGGCAAGGGGGTTGAGTCTAGGTGATCCTTCCAAGCTAAGGCATTCTGATATTCCATGAAGGTGCAGAGAGGACTCACACTACCTGGGCATGGAATGCTACCAAAGGATGCCATGGGAACTCCCACCCCAAGGGGTCAGTTGACCAGGAGTCTGTTCAGTCACTTGATGCTTTCTCTGCTAGGCAGTAGACACAGAGCCACTCTCTTCTCCACCACTGGTGAGAACAGAAGGCAATTTGTTGCCATTTGGGAGACAAACTCTTGAACAACTATACATGTAAGTGTAGACAATTTTTGAAAAGGTTTCTGATGCTGAGGGACTGTTCTGGGCTTCAGGTCTAGCATCAGTGGACTGAAGTGCAGAACTCACGGGCTTCCTCTCTCAATTTGGGCAGAAACTGGGGACTTGGGAATGGGAGTCTTGGACTGGGGGTCATTTACAAG
>NW_008661326.1:0-2975 GCF_000695815.1 Acanthisitta chloris
CCCAGCCGGCCCACCTCCCCGCGGGCAGCAGAGAGGCTCCAGAAGCACAGGGGGTGCACATGCATCCCGTGTCCCCCACGGGTCCTGGTCCCACTGCCCTGACGGCACACCTCAGCTGCAGGGACAGCGTTAAGAGCCTGATTTGCAGATTGCTGTTCATGACACGGTGCTCCAGCCCGGCTGAGGCCGACGGGTTGGTTATTATATCGACAGCATAAACGTGTCGGAAATTGCCTGAATTAGCCGTGTGCCATGAACAGGTTTATGGATAATGGGATGCAGAACCCTTTCAGGAGTAGGCAGCTTGCAATCCAGTTAGACAGCTCCAGCCCCAGTCGTTCCCTTTTGGAAGGTGAAAGCTCATCAGATACACCACACAAAACCTAACGTGCCTCTCATGTGCGGGCAGGATCCATCCCAGCCAGCACATCCCGCTCTCCCTGCTGCTGCCACCTCCTCTGTCCTCCTCACCTGATTTTTCTCTTCCCTGGGGAAAAAAAATTCTTCTTGTCTTCCCCAAAAGATACTTTCCCTGAGGGTATGAGTAGGGGGATGCTCCACTTTTCTGTCTAAATTGCATAACAAGGACTTTGGGGAAAATCCCCTGTCCCACAGGGCTGTCCTTAGCTTGGATTTGGGGCTTCCTGCACCAAGGCATTCCTCAGCTTCTTCCCAGAGATTCATTGGGACTGGAAGGTGCTGGGTGACTGTGGAAAAAACATGGCCAGCCAGATTCCTTGACTGAGCTCTCCTTTGAGCCTGCAGCCTCTCAGCTGGACCTGAGCCCTTCCCAGTGTTTCCGTGGGGGAGTGGGTTAACACACCGCTGTCTGGAGAGCATCACCACGGGGGAGCAGAAGGTCTGGAGAGCTCCTGGCTCGATGTGAATCCCCACTCTGCACCCCTGCAAGAGCTCCAGCTTTAGAAAGGGGCCCATTAATGTCCACTGGCATCTTGGAGCAGCAGGCACCAGGTGGGAGCAAGCCGGGGAGAGAAACAAAGAGAAAGCTAGCAGCGGTGGGGAAGGGCCAGGCTCGCCTCCCTGCACAAGCGCTTTTCCTCAACCGAGCGGCGAGAAAGCAAAACTGAGAAGTGCCTAAAATTAGAGCTGCCAAACCCAGCTGGGGAAGCCTGGCAAGATCCCCAGGCCCTGGAGCCTTGGGCGAGCTTCATAAAAGGCAGCGGAGGGGAAGGGAAGGGAGCTTGGGGACCGCGGCAAGTAGAGCGAGGCACAGTGGGAGCGAGGAGCGGATGGCTGCCTCACCAGTGGAGGCTAGGAGCGCATGCCTGCCTCCCCCCGCTGCATCCCACCGCCTGCTTGCGACACTCCCCTCCCTGTGCCGGATGCTCACCCCATGCCGCAGCCCCGCGGGGCTCAGGGGTCCAATGGCCCTCTGAGGGGGTCTCTGGGGATGCAGCTGTGCTGGCACACTGAGGACAGGGTTCATACAGCCCCCGAATTTCCAACACCCCCCAGTCAGGCATCCCATCTTGTCTGCCTCTCCACGAGCTGCACAGACTTCACACTGGTGCCTGGAGAAGTCCATGCACTTGGGTATTGCTCCCTCAGCCCAGGGACTGAAAAACACATGCTGGAGCTGTTCTTCAGTGGGGCTCCCAGCCCCACACAGTGTTCTCTGCCTTGCACCCTGCCACAAAGCTGGCTGGACTTCTGCAGGACAGGAGCAGGGATAACTGAGGAGGCCACAAGCTGAGTGATCTGGGCCACCAATGTCTTCAGAGACTTGGGCATTCACCTCCACCCACCAAACTGGCATGGCAACTCTGCAACCCACCTTCAACTACCCACCCCAGTGTATCTTCCTCCCCAGGAGGATACAATCAATGAGTCAAAAGCACAAGCTCTGCCATCAGCCAACACAACAGAACTCCCAGACACCAACCCTCAGCATCCCCAAAGCCAGCAGATGTGAGAGCAGACCCAAGCAGGACCAGTCCCACCAGCATCCCAAGGCTCCTCTGGACTCACAGAGCACCATCCTGGCCCTGGCAATGTGTGTGGCAGAGCCACCAGCCATGCATCAAACCAACATTTCAAACCAGGAAAAGCAGCAGCTCCACAGCCAGCCAGTGACTTGCACCGAATTTGGCTTCTCAGCTCCTATTTGTCATGATCAAAGTGACCAAAGTTTAGCACCAGCTTCACTGAGCTCAGGAGATGCTATAAAATAGCTGAGTCAAGGGCAGGTCTATATCATTTCCCACAGTAACTGCAAAAATACAAAGGTACCCCAATACCTGGTAGGGCCTGGTCCCTGCCTTCTCCAGGGCTGGGATTCTAACCAATACACAACTGGACTCTGGCCATTTATTTGTCCATGAATTGATGGTGGATATGAGTAAAATGACGCAAGGAGGAGGCAGATGCTTTGAGGGAAGATGCATGCCAGAGGGATGCTGTGGGAGTGGCTTGCCCTGAGCTCATAGGAATCATGGAATATCAGACAGGATAAACCAGAAAGGATGGGGTGGGGTGGAATGGGATAAAACAAAGGGCATGGCATGGGGTGGGATGGAATCTGAATGGATAAGACAGAGGGGAAGGGATGGGGTATAATAAAACAGAAGGGATGAGATGTCATGACATGGAAAGGGTTAAACCAAAGGGAATAGAATACATGGCATGGCATGGCATGGCATGGCATGGCATGGCATGGCATGGCATGGCATGGCATGAGATGAGACAGGATAAAAGAAGGGATAGAATGGGGTGGGATAGAACAGGAGATGGGATTGGACAGAAAAAAACAGAAGGGAAGGGATGGAATGAGAGGGCATGGCATGGCATGGCATGGCAAGGAATAAAACTGAGGGGGTCGGATGGAATGAGACAGGATAAAACAGGGGACAGGATGGGATGAGATAAAACAGCGGATGGGATGGGACAGGATGAGATGGACAGGAGATAATGGACCAGTGACTGAACAGATGGATGGAACTGACAGGAAGTCCTCT
>NW_008661327.1:0-506 GCF_000695815.1 Acanthisitta chloris
GCGGCAGGAGGGGTGGCAATTTTGGGGTCCTATCGTCCCCGCATTGCCCTTCGGTGCAGCAGCTGCGAGGGGTCTCACCTTGCCCCCTCCGTGTGCTCATGGGGCCGTGCCAAACCCGCGGTGGTGCCCGTGCCACCCTCCCCATCGTCCCGGGGCAGCTCCGTGTCCCTGTCCCTCCGCAGGGGACACCGATCCTTGTCGGGCTGCAGAGAGTGGCAGATGGTGGTTTGGGCACGTAGCATCGCTGTGCCATGCGGGGAGTTGTGTCGTCTCCAGCTCAGCTGGCCAAGCATCCTTCCCTCGGGAGACCCCCAGGTGTGTGCCCATCCCAGCCCCCCGCGATGGCAGGAGCTGTTTGTCTGCATCTTTCTCCAGCCCCACGATGGGCAGCAGAGCCAGGCACACGGAGAGGTGCCCGTGGCTTTGGCATGAGCTTGGCATCATCTTTTCCTCGCGGAGTACCTGGCCGGGCTGGGGGTGCCCCCGCACAGGCAGGTTGGGGGTAC
>NW_008661327.1:607-8744 GCF_000695815.1 Acanthisitta chloris
TGTTGTTCCCGGGGTGTCATCTTGGTCTCCAGAGGTTGGGAGCGGCGGGAGGCGTTGGAAAGTGCTGTAATGGTGGAGCAGAGCGTGCGAGGCTGTCGGGAGTAACACGAGTGTGTGTGTGTCCCTGGGACTGCAGCCGGAGCTGTGCCTATCGATTCTCTCATTTTCCCCACTGGGACCAATTCCTGCCTGATTAAAAGAGACCTATCCCAGGGTTTGGCACGGAATTGAGGAGCTGGGAGTCATGCCAAGCTCTGTGGGTCACCCCACTTCTCCTTGATGGTTTTGTGTTTTTTTTTTTTATGGAAGAGGCTCTAGAAGTCCCGGAGACGTGGGTAAAAAATACGCGGGCAGGAATGAGCTCATGGAATAGTTGAGCAGGGAGATAGATGCCCAGTGGATGCCCACTAGGAAGTGGAAGTGAGATGCACCTAGCGCTGCCCCGATCCTCCCTGCAATTCCTTCCTGGAAAGGCTGTGCTTATTCCTTCCTCTCCAGCACACACCAACACAAGGTGAATGCATTCATCCATCCCTTCCCGAAAGTTTCCTGGTGTTCCTAACCCAAATTCAGCTCCTTCTGCTGGTGGCCTCGGGGGTCCTTGCGAGACGGGCGGGTGGCAAAGCGAGCTGTCACCGTTCTGGGCTGGGTGAGGGGAGGGAACACCAAATCCCTGCAGCAGCCGGAGCGGCGGCTCTGCTGTCCCTGCGGCTCCGGCAGCGCCAGGCAGGGAGCAAGGAAGGACAGATCGGGCTCTAGCAGCATATCTGCTCCTTCTTCCCCCCCTAATTTTGCTGCTGGCTGGGCAGGTAAGGGGGGGACGCGGCTGCTCATCACCCCACGGGGGGATTATTGCGGTGTTGGCTAAAGGACCCTGCGGAGGATGCGACCCTTAGCAGGGATTTATGGAATGAGCTTCCGTGGGTTTGGGAGCGGCTGAAATGCTGGTGTGGTGAGGTCACCCCAAAGCTGTCGGGGGGCTGTCCCCGGGGCTGCCCGTGGCTCAGGGGGGAGCAGAGCGATACTCGCTGCCTGTTCTCTGCTGGGTTTACCTTGCACGTCCCTATTGTGTTGGTCCACCTACGCCGTGCCGTTGCTATGGCTACTCTGCCATCTGATCTGCCCAACTTCTGCCTGCTTTCCCTGCTTTTCCCCCAAACCTTTGGCCGGGCAGCAGGGTGGAGGGTGGAGGAGACCTTGACCCCCCCCCAGTGCGATGCTGTCGGGTGCTCCTGCCAGTGTCGGGGGGACAGGGAGTGATGGAGCAGAGACACCCCCACTGCCCTGGTGAGCAGGTTCTGGGGTGCTGAGCACCAAGCCTGGTCCCCAGGGAATCTGCAGCAAGGCAGGGGTTCCTGACCTTCATGTGGAGGCTGCAGAAGGGAGATTTAAAGCCCAAGCAGGCAGTGGCTGCCTGCAGAGCATGTCCTGATGCATTGCTCTAGACTGAAACTGCAGATTTGCTTATCAGGAAAGGAGGAGGTTGAGGAAGGGTCAGGGATGAAAATCCACTGATGTCCAAAGCTGTTTGGGCTCTGCTGACACCTGGGCTGCCCCAGAGACACTGCATTGTAGGTCAAGGCTATAATTAATGCTGAAGAGCTGATGCTGTTGGAGAGGAAGCTGCTGCGTGGGCAGGCAGAGGGTCCTGGAGGGAAAGTTTGAGCTGTGCAGCTGGGACAAGGGTCTGTGGGTGATGCCTGATATTGAGTTGCTGTGACAGCTGGCTGTGGCATCTCTGATAACACCTCCAGTGCCTCTTTGGGCTGGAGACTGAGGAGAGGGGCAGCAAACCCCAAGTCTCTGCCTGTGGCTGAAAGAGAAGCAGCAAAGCAAGTGCCTCGGTGCTCTTTCCATGGGAGGGTTTGGGTGAAACACTAAGCTCCTTAGGAGCTCAAGTGTGATGGGAATTAGCTCCAGCCCTCCTGCATCCCATCTTGTCTCCTCTGGCCTCTCTCCTGCTCAGATCTGAGAGGTCCTTGCAATAATTGTGAGTCCTCAGGTGACAATATCTGCAGCACATGTTGTCGGCACCTCTCTTCACTCTGGTCACTGTTTGCATTTGTCTCTCTATCTTGTCACTTTGCTATTGCGACTTTAATTCAGTTTCTCTCGGGCTGCAAAGCATTAGAAAACTTTAATAAGGAGAAACAGATTAAATCCACTTTACCGTTATTTTTCAAGGAGATTTTTGTTTGTCAAGATGTTGTGCCTGAGGGAGACTTGGTCAGAAACTGGAACTCCTGAAAATGAGTTAATTAAAAAGCTGATGAAGCTGCCTCTGTCCTCCCTTCAGTACAGTGTGCTGGGGTGGCTGCTGCTGCCCATTTGAGAGGGACACAACTCGGTCCTGCCTGGTTAATCACTAACAGATTTGTGCTGTAATTGCTAACCAGGGGAAGTCCACCTTGTTCAGAGTGGTGACTCACTTGGATTTCATTTACCTCCTGTCTTCTCCTGGGACAACCACAAAGGCTATTTTTTGTCAAGCTTAACTCCTTAATGTTCTTCTCTACATCCCTCCAGCTCTGCTTTTCCTCTCTGCAGTGTGTATGTGTGTGTGCATCCCTCCAAACATCCTCCTCACAGCCGTGGGTTCACAGCAGCATTTCCACCCCCTCCTTGCCCTTCCACGTGTGTTCCACCTCTTATTCACTCACCTGTGCACATAGCTGTGTTTGGGGGGGCCCTAGCTCTGGTTAGACCATCATTTTGCAGCATCATGGACATGACTTTCATTGTAATTATAATCTCAGCCTTTGTAATTCTGCCTACCTTCCGCAGAGCCCTGCTGCAAGGAGCTGCCTGCTTTATTGGTTGGAACAGGGCTGTCGCTTCAAATCCTCTCTCGGACCATTATCTCCCTTTGATGCTTTTGAAGAGCCAGCGATATGTTAATTCTACCTTGGCCCTCTCCTCTTCCCTTCTCTTTGTACAAATCCACCCTTTGCCAGCCTGGCCAGCTGCCAGGGGGTGGCAGGGAGCTGGGCACTGTGCTGGGGCTGTCCCTGCTCTGTCCCTGGCTTTGGGGGGGATGTGGGATGTGGCTGCATTTAAAGCTGTTGTCTGTGCTGTCCTGGTCCCATCACTGCTGTGCCCAGAGCAGGATACTTGTGCTGGGGGTGTATCCTGTTTGATTTGGGAGATTTGGGGTGTGTGGAGGCTGAGCAAAGAGCAGGATGAGTTGGGAACTTGTGCTGGGGGTGTATCCTGTTTGATTTGGGAGATTTGGGGTGTGTGGAGGCTGAGCAAAGAGCAGGATGGACTTGGCAGCTGTGCTAGGGGTACATGCTCTTTGCTTTGGGATATTTGGGGGTGTGGAGACTGAGCAAAGAGCAGGATGAGTTGGGAACTTGTGCTGGGGGTGTATCCTGTTTGATTTGGGAGATTTGGGGTGTGTGGAGGCTGAGCAAAGGGCAGAAGGGACTGGGAACCTGTGCTGGGGGTAGATTTGGGGTGTGTGGAGGCTAAGCAAAGGGCAGAAGGGACTGGACACTTGTGCTGGGGGTGTATCCTCTTTGCTTTGGGATATTTGGGGTGTGTGGAGGCTGAGCAAAGGGCAGAAGGGACTGGGCACCTGTGCTGGGGGTGTATCCTGTTTGATTTGGGAGATTTGGGGTGTGTGGAGGCTAAGCAAAGGGCAGAAGGGACTGGGCACCTGTGCTGGGGGTGTATCCTCTTTGCTTTGGGATATTTGGGGTGTGTGGAGGCTGAGCAAAGAGCAGGATGAGTTTGGAACCTGTAATGGGGGTGTATCCTCTTTGCTTTGGAGATTTGGGGTGTGTGGAGGCTAAGCAAAGGGCAGAAGGGACTGGGCACCTGTGCTGGGGGTGTATCCTCTTTGCTTTGGGATATTTGGGGTGTGTGGAGGCTGAGCAAAGGTATCCTCTTTGCTTTGGAGATTTGGGGTGTGTGGAGAATGACCAAAGGGCAGGATGGACTGGGCACCTGTGCTGGGGGTGTATCCTCTTTGCTTTGGGAGATTTGGGGGATGTGGAGGCTGAGCAAAGGGCAGGATGGACTGGGCAATGCGCCGGAGCAGCAGCAGTGCCTGTGAGGACAGATGGAGCCCACAGAGGTCTGTGTGGTGGTGTCCATCACCTGCTTGGCCCTGGCAGACAGCACCAGATTGTTAGCCCGGGATGGTCCTGCCTCTTGGCAGGGCCCAGGCAGGGCAGGCAGCGTGTCCCTGTCCCCCTGCAGCAGGCAGAGCTCTGCTCAGGGGGTCCCACACTCCCAGGGCTGCCAGAGAAGGGGCTTTTCCAGGCCTGGATCTAGCAACCTGGGAGAGGATGGATGGGATGCTGTGCCATCCTGGTGTGTGCTCCAGGTCATGCTACTCAGCCCAAATCACTTCCAGAATGTTCTTGATTCCCTCCCACAGCACTTGGGGTTCAGACAAGCTCGTCACTGGTTTGATGTGGAGTGGTTGTGTGCGGTGAGGATGTAATTTATGGACTTTGTGATAAGCTTGTCCAGTCATCCTAAAATAATAAATAAAATACACACCCAGGGCTGACACCAGATAGGATCAGCAATATCAGGGCTGAGGAAAATTACTGAGACTCTTCAACAGCAAAATGAAGAGCAGGGAGGGGAGAAAGAAAGTTGCAGAAGGAGAAAGTCAGGAGCATTGTCTCCTACCATGGACTGGGTTGGGGAGCTGTGGGGACTGGGCCAGACTGGTTTGGCCACAGCTCTTCCCAGCAATGCTGAAAGTCTGATCTCAGGAGGGAGGTCCATTTCAGCCATTCAAAGCACAAAGGAGTTGAGAGGGGAATCAGGTGCTGGTGTACTGGTGGTGAGCTGGAGAGAACTTTCTGCTAGAGACTGCGAAGGGGATGGAGGATTTATTTCCTCCTGCCCATTTGAAACTGGCTGTGGTTTGTCATAGGTCCCTGGCACAAATTTTCCTGAGAGGTGGCACCCAAGCTGGCTATGGGGAGTTGGGATGAGGCTGACGAGCAGGAGCAGAGTTACAAAACTGCTGTTCTGTGCAGCTTCACTCCAGACATTCCCAACTCCAGGCAGGGCCTGTCAGAGCCTTCAGGGCTGATGCAATCCTGCTCAGCTCACACAGATACAGAGTGATGCTCCAGCCGGGCAGGAATGTGCTGCTGGCTGTGCATCCACAGCTGCCAGAGCCTCTTCCTGGCTCAGGTGCCTTGGATTGGCACATGGCAGGGCTGAAATCTCGGCTTTGCCCCTCTGCATGGCTGGGTGGGTACCAGTGTTTGCCTTGTGCCCAGCATCACTTGCCTTGTGCCCTGTATCACTTGCCCTGTGCCCAGCATCACTTGCTTCATGCCCAGTATGATTTGCCTTGTGCTCAACATTGCTTGTCTGGTGACCAGCATCATTTGCCTTGTGCCCAGTGTCACTTGCCCTGTGCCCAGTATTGCTTGCCTTGTGCCAAGCATCACTTGCCTTGCATTCAACATCACTTGCCACATGTCCAGTATGACTCATTCAGCATCACTTGCCACATGTCCAGTATGACTTGCCCTGCACTCAGCATCCCTTGCTCTGTACCCAGCATCACTTGCCTTGTGCCCAGTGTCAGTTACCCTGCACCCAGCATTGCTGGCCTGGTGCCCAGCATCACTTGCCTTGTGCCCAGTATCCCTTGCCCTGCACCCAGCATTGCTTGCCCTGCACCCAGCATCACTTGCCATGCACCCAGCACCACTTGCCATATGTCCAGTACCACTTGCCTTGTGCCCAGCATCACTTGCCTGGTGCCCAGCATCACTTGCCTGGTGCCCAGTATGACTTGCCTTGCACTCAGCATCCCTTGCCCTGCACTCAGCAACACTTGCCATATGCCCAGTACCACTTGCCTTGTGCCCAGCATCACTTGCCATGCACCTAGCATCACTTGCCATATGCCCAGCATCACTTGCCTTGTGCCCAGCATCACTTGCCACATGCCCAGCACCACTTGCCCTGCACCCAGCATCACTTGCCCTGCACCCAGCATCACTTGCCCTGCACCCAGCATCACTTGCCCTGCACCCAGCATCACTTGCCCTGCACCCAGCATCACTTGCCCTGCACCCAGCATCACTTGCCCTGCACCCAGCATCACTTGCCCTGCACCCAGCATCACTTGCCCTGCACCCAGCATCACTTGCCCTGCACCCAGCATCCTGCCCTGGGAGCTGAGGCTGCAGAGCTGCTGGTGCCTGTTCATGGCTCGATGCAAGAGATGCTCCATCAGTGCCAAAAGCCATTCTGAGGTGGTTTCTGACTCTCCAGTGATCCCGGGCTGGGCTGGGATCCTGCTGGATGTTATCTAATAGTGCCTGGTAATCACAGCTCCGGACTTCTATTCCTGGTGCTGCCTCTGAGTCACGGTGTGCCCTTGGAAAAGACCTTTGTGCCTTGAGGCTTGTCTGCATAAAAAACGCTGCACTCCTTTGACTTAGATCACTTTTAAAACAGTTTTGGTTTGGTTGAGGCAGAACTTGAGTTGAGACTACTGCTGCTGTATGGAATATTGATGTGAGCAGTGTCTTGAATTGGAATAAGAGTGTCCTGCTGAGGCTTGAGATGAGTCTAACAAGTGAATTCGTGTTCATACACATCGACTAGACCTCTGTTTACCTTGTCAGCACTGAGGGAAGGAAGCAGCAAATCTGCCAGTGGATTGTGAAAGTCCTTGGATAAATACTCTAACGTTATTGCAGCTTCTCCCTTTGCTCCCAGAGCACTGCGAGGGGAGACTCCTTGGCAGCACATTGCAGGGACTGGGGGGGACTGGGGGGCACTGGGATCTTGGTGCAGGACCTTGGTTTTGATTTAAAATACTAATTCATCCTCTAAATCACAGGTTGCAGCCACAGTGGCTGTGGTGGAGCAATAGGTGCTGTATGAAAGGATGAGGATGGATGGGTGTGAGAGGGGAGAACAGAGCAGCCAAGAGCTTTGATCCCAATAAAAAGACTGTGGGGACAAAAGCTGCTTTGTATCCATTCCTCCCACCCCATCCATCATCTGCACATCCTGGTGGTATCCACTTTCAGCAAGGTGGATCACACCTCTTGCCACTAGATCCACCTTCCCTCCTGCTGGAGGTTGGGTTGGGTTTGGAGCAGCCTGGGCTAGTGGAAGATGTCCCTGTCCATGGCAGGAGGTGGCATTGGATGAGCTTTAAGATCTCTTCCAACCTAAACCATTCTATGTCTTGCTGAGCTCCTGCTGAGCCCTGTCCTGGCTGTGGGAGTCCCAAATCTCTAACCCATGTCAGTGGGTGTCGAGGTGAGCTGAACATCCCCAGTGAAATCCCCACTGGTGTCTCTCAGGGGGTGGCAGAGGAGAAGGAAACTCCTGAGCTCTCCAGCTCGCTGGGCTGTGAGCGATGCCAACTCCTGTCACTGTCACTAGCACATTGCTTTGACACCGGTGCAAACACAACAGAGGGAGGGAGTGGGGGCCAAGGGAGGGGATTGGAAGATCCCTTAGAAAATGAACATTATTCTGACTTGCAGCACCACAGCAGCCTGACCAGCACGTGCCAGGATGGTGTGGGCACACCAGTGACTCCAGTAGCGATGCTGGGCTGGCATCCCACTCCCTGCTTCGCTCTGCTGTGGTTCCTTTGCACCCCAGTTTGCATTAATCCCCATCACCACCCCTCCCTGCTTGCATGATCCTGCTCCCCCTTTGCCATGAAACTGAACCAATCCATTGGGAGGGACAGAAACCAGAGCAGGTTTAATATAGCAGTTTAAAGTCAACAGTTCTCAAAGGGAAAATAAAAGTCAAAGCAGAATCTTAATGGTATTTTTTTTGTGTGTTTTCTTTTGTTTTGTTGTTTTATTTATTTATTTTTTTTGTTAGCAACCCAACTACTGGAGCTTTAAGGTCAGTATTTCGGATTTCTCATGCTTCTGTTTGAAATGCATGTGCTTTGCCACCCTCACCTCATCGCTGTGTGTGTGGAGGGCGGTGGGAGCTCGAGGGGATTTTTGTGTGTTTGAGGATTCCTGTGCCTAAGTAGTTTGTTCTCAGCTCAGCAGCAGTTTAAGCCTATGAGACGGATGTTTTGGGTTGAGTTGCACAGATACAAAGCTGTTCCCTGAGCAGGATGAGCCTGTGGCCTGTCCTCATTCCTGCCACTCACCCCACAGTCAAT
>NW_008661327.1:8791-12147 GCF_000695815.1 Acanthisitta chloris
ATTATGGCAAAAAGGAGGGGAAAAAGCCTTGTTTGGGTGGGGTGGAAATCCACCTGCAGAGCTCCATCCTGGTGGCTGCTCTCAGGAAGAGATACAGGGGTTGCTCTGGTTTCCAACCTCCTCCTCCTTCACCTCCTCCTCCTCCTCCTCGAGCTGTGGAGCTGAGCCTGTCCCTCTGGTCATGGCCCTGCTGAGCTCTGGGACATGCCATGCTTCCCATCCCACACTGTTTCCACCACTTATCTGCCCTTGGCTGATGCTCAGCACCTCTTCCCCCTTCAGGTTCCTCACTCCCCTCTCCCAAGCCCCACATTCCCCAGAGATCCCAGCTGATCCCACACTGATGGGCAGGAGATGAGCTTAGGAGTCTCAGGGTGGGAGATGCTGTGCCTTGCAGGATTGATGAAGGTGGAGAAGGATTGATGGAGAGGGAGGAGGATTGGCTTTTCCAAGCTTGTATTTGATGTGTTGAGAGATCTCTAGAGCAGAAAACCAAGTTGATTGTCCATCTGGAGGTGTCTGGGAGGGGAAGGGGCAGCTCTATCTCACATCCCTGTCTCCATCCTCTGTGCTATCACTTGGGCATTGTGGAGAAGGGGAGAAATCATCAGTGTTGTGCTTATTCCACCAGGATCATTGTGCCTAAACCCACCTCTCCCAGGCTGCACAAAGGGGATGCTGCCAGGAAGCTGCTGGCAGCACTGAGGGTCTGTCCCTGCCCAGTGGCTCCTGCCAGCACCTTGCAAACAGTCCCTCCTTTGTGTGGCAGGGTGAAGTACGCATGTCACCGCAGCTCCCCTTCCTCCCTCCTCCTCCTCCTCGCCCAGGGATGCAGTGGCAACACTTCAAGGTCAGGCATGTTGCTGGATGACCTTGGTGTGTTGTCCCCGGTGGGTTTGCTCTTCCTTTAGAAAAAACAGGAGCTTTCCACGCCTGGCAGAGGAGAGTGGAGGAGTTGGAAAATGTGGAATATGTGCACTTGTCCTGAGTTTTCATTCTTAAAGTGTTTGCAGTGTAAAATGCCTGTGAGCAGCAGCTCAGCTGTCTGAGTTCTCACAGCCACGTGCTCTCAGGAGCATTCCAGGGACTGGGAGGGGGAAAAGGCACAAAAGCCTCAAATTTTCTATTTTATTCTATTTATTATGACTAAGAAACCAAATGGGGCTGAATTTTAGGGGTCTCCTCACCCCAGAGGGATCCTCCTGGACAGCAGCTGGAGGGTTGAGCCATAGAGATGTTTCTCTAATCACAGATTTTTTCCACCCAAGCCTGGGAGTAGTTTGACTGCAAAGGGAACATCTTCCCAGCTCTATCTGCTGTGGGAATGTGTTCTGGGTTAAATCACCCTCCCATTCCCAGCCCCAGCTGCCTGACCCTGCTACCAAGTGGGGCATGAGGCAGAGGCAGCTGGGGATGGCTTGTCACGGGGAGAGCCCTGGGGGGAGGCTGAGCCCAGCCAGCAGGTGCTGGGAGCTTCCTTCAGGCCACCACAGCCACCTGTGTCCCCTGGGCTCTTCGGGAGCTGCAGGCTTGGCCTTCAGCTGGGGAAGCTGCTTCCCACCCCCCTGTTCTCCCCCCAGAATAAAAATTTCATGACTCTTTAGAGTCCCTGGCTGTGTCCAGCTGCCACCTCTGCAGCTGGGGGTGCAGAGCCAGCCCTGCTCCATCCCTCAGCCAAAGGGGGGGGATGCAGCCAGACCCTCAGCTGACAGGGGATGGAAGGGATCAGATGGTGGGAATGGCTTTGCTGGATTCCCAGGGACACCCAGGGACATGGTGTGCTGCTGCTGGTTGTGGGCCTGGGGCAGGACCTGCTCTCCTCCTGTCCTGCTGTCCCCATCTGCCTAGGGACAGGTGCTGGTTGGCATTTGGGGCTCTCCAGGCATGGGATTTGGGAAAGGGGATCCCTGCATTGCTGTGTCTGTTGGCTGCAGATGCTTGTGTATGTTGGTGGCAGTGCTGTCGTTGCAGAGAGGGGTCCAGGACATCACACTGTGCCCAGACATTTCATCCCCTACATCCCCTTGTGTCCATGGATCCATCCACATGCCATGCTCCATCCTCCTGCTCCAGCACATCTCTGGCATTTCTGCCCTCACTTCTAGATTGAGCCAACCCTGCTCAGCTCACACATGTCCATTCCTTCAGGCTGTGAGCTCACATGGATCCAGCTGCTCCATGGCCAGTGTCACACTGCTGCCAATCCCCAAGCAGATTCCCAAGTCCCTTGGCCAGGACAGCCTGGTCCCCCCACCTTTCCATCACCTGGATCCTATCCCAGTTCCCAGCCACCATCCCTGCTGTGTTCTGCCTGTCAGCCTGTCCTGGGCAGAGCCATCTCAGCCCTGTGGCTTGGGGGATCCAGGGGCACATCCAGAGGGAAATTCCTTGGGGAACTGCTGTGGAGAGAGTCAAGTCAGCACTGAGGACTGGTGTCTCCTGCTGTGCTAATGCAGGGGGTCGACTGGCTCCAGGTGGGATGAAGGAGGAATGGGAAGATCCAAAGGCAGAGGCTTGGAAGAGCTCCTTTGGTGCCAGGACTTTAAAGGAACATCAAAGGCAGCAAAAGCAAAAGCTAGCGAGGGAAAAACGACTGGGATGTGGGAGGGAGAGCGGGAGGGACACACAGGACTCTTGTGTCTTTAAAACAAGCGGCTGGGGCTGTGTCACCCCCGTCGTGCTCGTGCCAGCGGCTGGACCAGTTTCCAGGCTGCGGCTCCGCATCCTTTGCCATGGCACGAAGCTTCCCGGGAGCACCGCAGCTCCTTCTGGGAAACCATTTCCATCTCACCGGCGTTTGCCCGGCCGGAATTATAGGCAGGCAGCGGTATTTACTTGCAGGAGATGAGCAAATACCAGGCAGGCTTAGCTCCTGTAATCCTGCTGCTCCCGCACCATCCTCCTCCCCGCGCCCTCCCGCTGGCCCCGACCCCGCAGGGACCCGAGGTCTCTGCCCGAGGGGTTATTCCCGGCGGGAGGAAGGATTTGGGATGGGTCAGGAGCTTGGAGCAGCTGCTGAGTGCCTGTTCCCACCTCCTCACTCTGCTGTTCGGGCACTGCTGGTTTTCTGCCCTATCACACACAGGAGTTGTCTCCAGCGCTTGGTTATCCCTTGATCCTGGGTGTTGTCAGTCTTTATTCTCATGGAATTACAGGGTGGTTTGTGTTGGAAAGGACCTTAAAGACCAGCTCGTTCCATCCCCCTGCGACAGGCAGGGATTTCACTCTCTAGATCAGGGTGTTGGGGATGAGAGTAGCAAGCTTAGCGTGGGAATGGGGAAACTGAGGCACGGTGGGACTAGGTGTGATGTGCTGATTACCCAGGGGACATGCAGCAGCACAACCTGTGGCAGTGT